>NC_081533.1:33229277-33533597 GCF_030273125.1 Centropristis striata
ACGGCTGCGTGCAGAGCAGCTGAGTGCAGAACGGCTAAGTGCAGAACGGCTGAGTCCAGAACGACTGAGTGCAGAACGGCTGAGTGCAGAACGGCTGAGTGCAGAACTGCTGAGTGCAGAACGGCTGAGTGCAGAACTGCTGAGTGCAGAACTGCTGAGTGCAGAACGGCTGAGTGCAGAGCGGCTGAGTGCAGAACGGCTAAGTGCAGAACGGCTGAGTGCAGAATGGCTGCGTGCAGAGCAGCTGAGTGCAGAACGGCTAAGTGCAGAACGGCTGAGTGCAGAACGGCTGAGTGCAGAACTGCTGAGTGCAGAACGGCTGAGTGCAGAGCGGCTGAGTGCAGAGCGGCTGAGTGCAGAGCGGCTGAGTCCAGAACGACTGAGTGCAGAACGGCTGAGTGCAGAACGGCTGAGTGCAGAACTGCTGAGTCCAGAACGACTGAGTGCAGAACTGCTGAGTGCAGAACGGCTGAGTGCAGAACGGCTGAGTGCAGAGCGGCTGAGTGCAGAACGGCTGAGTGCAGAACGGCTAAGTGCAGAACGGCTGAGTTCAGAACGGCTAAGTCCAGAACGGCTGAGTGCAGAGCGGCTAAGTGCAGAGCGGCTGAGTGCAGAACGTACGGTTACGTTGTAACCTTGGTTCTCTGAGTGAAGAGACTATCTCTCCACTGCGTTACACATTTCATATGTCTGCAGTAGCTGGAGAGTGTATCATGGTGATATCACGGCTGAGCACAGATGGCAAAAAAACTAAACTATCACAACATACTTACTGAAGAACTTAAAAATTACGGGAAGTTCAAAAATCCCAGCAAGCACATTTCTCGACTCAGAAGTATGAATGCTTTGACCTGGTTGATGCTCAGACACTGAGAAACAGAACTGAAGTCCTCAACATGTTCCCCTGATCCCATCCTAACCTCCCTGTTTAAAACTATTTTATTCTGTAGCTGAGGACAAACTTTCCATTGTCTGTCAGCTTGTCATCTTTAAATCTGCTTTAGTCAAACCTCTTTTAAAAAGAGGGAACTTATATATTTTATCACTGAGCAACTATAGACCGATTTCAAAACTCCCCAAACACTTAACTAGAAATGTTTCAGTCAGGTTTGTGCTTGATTGAAGAATTACATACAGGGAGTAAATAGATTTAACATTTACCATATGTTGTAATCAAAGTGTAAAAAGGATAAAGATACATGTCTTATCTACATAAGTATCTTTTACTTTCTTGGCTTGACCGGAACAGTTATTGGCAGCTCTTTAAAACTGTTTACACAGAACACAACTGTAAGAGAAAATGTGCAAAGAAAATCCAACTTTATGGAAAAAGTTTAGTATCGGCCAGATGTTCTGCAATAATTACTTTCTTTTGTTTTACCAAAATGTCCCTCTAGGCCCTTTGCAAAGCTTTAGCTCATTGCATAGTCCAAGTTCTGAAGTAAAACACTTTCACAGCAGCCTGAAACCAGATAAGGTCTGTTCACATTGTTATCTTTCTTTCCACCACAGCAGCTTGGAGATTAGATTTTTTTACTTAAAAAACACCTGCATGCAAGGCTTAGTCCAAAGGAAATAAGCTGCAAAAATGGGAGGAATAGGCCTGCTTGGATATATTAATCTGTGACTATCAATGAGGGAAGAGAAAGAGAGACAATGGTTCTATAAAAAATCAGACTGCTCTCAAAATTAATTAGAGCCACGGGGCAATCGCACCGAGCACTGGTCCCATACAGCAATAGCTGTTTTCCCTTGCTTAAATAAAGCCTAAATTTGGATTGTTATTGATATCAAATATAATATCTTCTTTGTAGCCTTAGAATTGAAAGTTGGAATGGCTACTATGGGGACTAACATCATCACACATGAAGAAAATTGGGCTCATTTAATCCACAACTGAGTCTCAACTTTCCAGTTAGACTCAATTTATGCAGCTCACAGACTGTTTAGGGACCCCAGGATGCACAACTAATCACATATGGTTGGAGTAAATAGCACATTAAGTTGCATAATTTCTGCCTAAAACTGCATGAGATTTGCATATATTGGCCTTTCTGTAATTTTTTTTCTTGTATTTGATAGAATTTGCACTTGTTCCACAACACATTGGTCTTACATTTTCTTTAGTCTTTCTATTAAAACAGTTTGAACAAAGTATGGCAATCAATGTCTTTGCTAACAGGAAAATTGTTATGAGGGTGTGATGGTGGCTGATTTACTGCAGAGGGCAGAGTGAGACTAGTATGACTGAATTCAGTCTGTAGTGCATATACAGTAAGTACAGAAAACACTGTGTTCACAAGACATCTGTGTTATTTACTTTGCCAACTTTCTTCTTTTGTGTTTTTAGTGGTAAATGATCGCTGATGACTCATCTTTGTTGTTCACAGAATGCTGGTGAGTAGTTATTAAATAACGCATTACTAGTGAGAGAAGCCTCAGTCAGTCTAAAATTGGCATGAAGTTGACTTCTACGCTACTTTATGTGAATCAGGGGTGTTGCGGATGATCTGGTGGTTAAACTTTTCAACTAACTGTTGTTGATCTAATGCAGGGATCAACCTCTTCCATTAACAGAGTAGTTTTGGGCCAAAATAGAAAAGAAAGATCCATCTGGAGCAGCATCTTTAAGCCTTGTAATTAAAGTATGTTTTTCAATTTCTCAACAAAGATCAGGCTATTTAAAACACCATCTACAGCTAAAGAGAGTTTCGTGTCTGCTGCAGCCATGTTGGATCCGTAAGAAAACTACAAAACTACAAGCTTCCAAGTGCCGAGTAGTACGCGTCATCGTCTTGCCGTCCCTCCCCGCTCTGTGATTGGATCCCTAAAACAGGGCTAAGAAACTTCTCTGGTTGCCAGACTGCCTGGAGGTTCGAAATTAAATTCGAGCGTGCAAGGCAGTCTGGGTATACCCAGGCTAGTGTCGTGCACATTCATGATGAAAGACAATAGAGCTTGTAGGGCAAAAAAGTGAATAAACTGCATGATGAGTTAACTCTGTGTGGCTTTCCTAAATAAAGGTGATATACAATATGACTTGCAGTTAACAGGAAACGACCTGTACAGTCTGCACAGAATCAAGTTCTCAAGCTATTCAAAGCATCGTCTTCAGTCACAGCATCAGGATTTATTTTTAAGAGGTATAATATTGTTAAACTGTTAAAGCTAAACCACACTGCTGTCTGTTCACACGTCTGCAGAGGCTGCTTATGTGAACAGAGCTGCTGCAGATTTAAAATAAACTCACTGAGGTTAACTGCAATGATAATTTTACAGTATGTGTCACTTGAGGCAGGCACACTGAATTTGTAACCATGAATGTCTTCATTAAACAGTGTGATGTTGATATATCTGTCTTTAATCAAACTGTGCATACTTTCGTATTGAAACAAGGTATTATCGTCAGAGTTTTAATTTTCCAGTGGTCCTTGAATGGATCAGTTATGAACGTAACCAAAATTTACCTTAAAATGTATATAATTCTGATAAAAAATCTATTTATTCCATATTTATTCTTATTTAAAATGTCACCATATTAAACTTTTGGAACGACTAGGTCATGTTAAAAACTGTGCTTATTC
Source organism: Centropristis striata (assembly GCF_030273125.1). Classification (NCBI taxonomy): domain Eukaryota; kingdom Metazoa; phylum Chordata; class Actinopteri; order Perciformes; family Serranidae; genus Centropristis; species Centropristis striata. The sequence goes on from NC_081533.1 coordinate 33,232,862, forward strand.
CATAAAGCTGCAGGATTATATTTTACATTTTATTTATATTTATATTCTATATGCTGCAGTGAAATACAAGGCAAAGTGAGTAAAATGTAAAAAGAACAAAAAATCCCGACTGCAAACCAGCTTGTTTGGGTTGGGTTTTTGAAATTAAACAAAATAAGTAAAATGCTTTCTGGCACTAGAAGCTGGTAGTTTTCTCAGAGCAGCTCTGTCTCACAGAGAAACTCAGTCACCAGAAATAAGCTGTACAGGAAGAGGAAGTGCTCACTGACATCGTGCTGTATGTGAACTGTATTTGACGTTCAGACAGTCAGCAGCAAGGCGGCATGGAGGTCACGGCTCTCTGCAGCAGGCTGAGTGAGTACTGAATCTGCCCGAGCAGCATTTTAACAATCATTTGTGTCTAGGTAGCATCAGATGTGAATTTACATTTTTTTAAAAGTGTCTGAAATGCAGATCCATACTGATACATACTCTGCTGTTGCTGCTAGAACAAGTTAATCACTGTTACTCTCACAAGGCTGATACGTAATCCAATGTGTATATTCCAAATCACTGTGCATCAGTGCTGGAATATAACTAAGTACATTTACTTAAGAAGTGCACTTATGAATCAGGCAGGATCCAAATGCAGTACAACCAAGATTGAGAGCCAGGTCTCTTTTATTGTTCCACACACAACTGGAAACACAGGAAACAAACACGAACACAGTCTTGCAACTAGAGTCTCTGAATGATGCAGAAATACCAGAGTCCCAAGCACAGCTCTGAAGCTGGGAAGACGAGCTCTTCTTCAGGGAAGCTGGAGCAGCAGACACAACACAGGAACAGTGAAAATCCAACCAGGAAACACACAGGCTGGAATCAGAGTCGGGGACAGAAGGCAGGCAGGTTTACCAGGGCAGAGACGAGGAGACCGAGTCAGGCACAGACGGGATAGGTACCGGGAAACCAAGCCAAGAAAAAGCGCTGGAAAGTTCTGTATGACACAAGAGACATTCTGGCAACTGGTGCTCGGCTGGTGGGGCTTAAATGCTGGAGGTTGATGAGCTCTGAATGAGCTCCAGCTGAGCTCTGCAGGTGCAGCAGATCTACTCTGATGAGGGGGCGTGGCGTACTGCACCAGAGTCCATGAACCCCCCCCCCCCCAATGGACGGCTCCTGACGTCCCAAACTAAGTGGGACTAAGAATCCCCGGAATCAAATGATTCCATGTTCTCGGGACATCCAGGCGTGGACCTCCTGGTGGAGCGACGGATCATGAGGTCTGATCAGGGTGATGAAGGTGGAAGTCAGCGATGAGGTCCGGGACCTACGACCTCTCCTACGGTCCATAGCCCTCCCAGTCCACCAGGTATTTCAGCCCTCTTCCACGACAGGGGGACCGGACCAGACGCCGGACTGAGGTGAACCTGAGTTTGAGGGTCTTGAAGGCAGCCTCTGCTGTTGGGTTCCAGCAGAACGGCACCTTGGAGCTGGTGAGAGCAGTGAGTGGAGCAGCCACCGAGCTGTGGTTACGGATGAAGCAGTGGTAGAAGTTGGCAAAGCCCAGAAAGCGTTGGAGTTGTTTACTAGAGTGAGGAACGGGCCACGAGGTGTCCATCTGGAGGCTGCTCTTGGCCACAACGTACCCCAGAAATGAGACTGTGGATGCTTGGAACTCGCACTTCTCCACCTTCACGAACAGGGAGTTCTCGAGGAGACGTTGGAGCACAGACTGGACATGGATGATGTGCTCCACTCGGGACTTGGAAAAAATCAGGATGTCGTCTAGGTAGATGAACACGAACCGGCTGAGCATGTCTTGGGGTATGTCGTTGACCAGAGATTGGAAGATGGCAGGGGCGTTGGTAATGCTGAAGGGCATAACAAGGTACTTGTAATGCCCAGAAGGTGTGTTGAACTCCGTCTTCCATTCGGCGCCCTCCCTGATGTGGACCAGGTGATAGGCATTGCGAAGGTCGAGCTTGGTGAAGAGGGTGGCCCCCTGGAGCGGCTTGAAGGCAGATGAAATGAGTGGCAGTGGGTAGCGGTTCTTGATGGTGATGTCATTGAGGCCTAGGTAATCAATACAGGGCCTTTAAGTCTTAACTGTTTTGTCCATGAAAAAAAATTTGGCCCCCGCAGGTAAGGAAAGGATGAATGACGCCTGAAGCCAGGGAGTCATTAATGTAGGCCTCCATCGCCTTTCTCTCGGGGGGCGACAAAGAATACAGGCGTCCTTTGGGTGGACACATGCCAGGCTGGAGGCTGATGGAGCAATCATACGGCCAGTCAAGAGGAAGAGACAACGCCTTGGCTTTGATGAACACCTGATGGAGGGTGTGGTACTCAGGTGGGACCCTGGAGATGTCAGGTGGTGGACCGGAAGAGGGTGACTGGAGTGAAGACGAGGCTTGCCTCAGGCAGGTACGGTGACAGGTGGTCCCCCACTCACGGATAATCCCCCGTTCCCAGTCAATGTTGGGGTTGTGCCGACGAAGCCATGGATACCCCAGTATGAGTGGCTGACTGGGAGCGTTCAGGATATGAAACTGGGCCAGCTCATAGTGGTTTCCTGACAGCAGCATGGGCACCTGGGTGGTCTGGTGTGTGACAGTTCCCAGGACGTGGCCGTCGAGAGCTCATGCAGAAACCGGGTCACACAATGGCACCCATTTGAGCCCCAACTGCTGCACCAGCCCCTCGTCGATGATGTTGGCCCAGATGTTGGCAGCCGTCAGATCTGAGACAGCTCGGGGACTCATGGACATGAGGCAGGGAGACCACACAGTGGCGGACTACTCTATTGATTTCCGCACAAAGGCTCGCCAGGGCAGATGGAACTCTGAGGCTCTGGTAGACGCCATTCTCCATGGACTAGCAGATTATATAAAAGATGAACTGGTCTCACATAGTTCCACCTACGCAGGACGGGAACATCGGGTTGGCTATCCAGATTGACCTGCGCTTCCAGGTGTGTCGGTCCCTCTTCCAGACAGGGGGGGGGGGGGGGGGGGGGGTCAGTCACTCCGCTGTGGGGCCACAGTCAACAAGGAAGTGGTATCAGTTCAGAAATTGTGAAAAATAATCAATGTCAGGGGCACGGTGGCGCAGTTGGTAGCGCTCTCGCCTCACAGCTAGAAGGTCCTGGGCGCGACCTGCCAGGACGCTGTGGCCGTTGGAGGCGTGTCCCCACCTCCATGTCTCCAGTGGCCGTGGGGCTGGTCGGTGTCGGCAAAAAGGGCCTTCCTGTGTGGAGTTTGCAGGAGGATCCCCTTACAGGGACCTCTCACAAAAACATGCATTGATCCTGGTCGCTATAGAGCCTCCCTCTGGTTGGTCGGGGCGCCTGATGGGAGGGAGAGGAACCAGTGGGAATAACGTGATCCTCCCATGCGCTACATCCTACTGGGGAAACTCCCCCTGTTAGGTGACAAGAAGCGGTCTGCTAACTCCTCATATCTCGGAGGAAGTATGAGTCCAGTTCAGGACTCTCCCCAGACCGACAGGGACGAGGTGGCGCCCAGGATCATGATTTAGGCACCTGGGTGATATAGAAATGGGTTACAAAATGGTGTGATATGAGGCTGATTTAATGTAGCGGGTAGACTGAGGCCTGTTTGAATTGATCATAATTGTGTGTTGTGTGTGTGTGTGTGTGTGTAAGAGAGAGACAGCCAGAAAGGTCTAAGGTATAGACAATAATATGCAACATATTTTCTGTTTTGTTATCCTAATACATGCACTTGCCTGGACTGAACTAATTGAAAGGATGATATCTAATAATGGTGGACATGAATATGTTTTATTATGGATTATTATCTTTGTTGTTTTGTATATTTTTCTTTTTGTATGTGCAGGCCTGAAAATATCCCAATGTATTGTTAATGCCCTGTGTTTTATAATAAGCATTGTCTGTTTTCTTTCTGTTTTAGTTGCTTATTTAACATTCCTGTTGACCAAAGTTTAAAAATCTTGTGCACTGTTGTTGAGATTATACTTAACTATGGACTTTTTTTTGCAAACTACTGTTTCCTCACCAGCAGTGAAACAGGAAGAGGAGGAGATTCTCTGACTTACATAGTTTAAATTTAGTCGGCTGTTCAGACAGTCAGCCACGAGGCGACATGGAGGTCACCGCTCTCTGCATCAGGCTGAGTGAGTACTGAGGCAAATGTTATAATAGTTCCTTGACTTATATGGTATTTTATAAAAATGTGCCGACTCTTTTACCTACCTCTGGAAGTGTGCAGATTTAAAGCACATGCAACCTCTCTCTTATCTCTTCAGTGATGACTGTGTTGTTGCTACTGGTCGCACAAGTTGACTTCAGTTGTTTACAAAAAGCTGGTAAGTAGCAGTTTGATTAACGGTCAAATCTTGCACTGTGATTAGACTTCAAATATATCAAATGATTCCCAATCTGGAACTCATAAGTGACAGAGGGTTTTACAAATTCCATCTTATATATTTAAACTTCAATTTGTGTTTTAAGTAATGAAACCTGAATAAAAGCATGTCTGAAAATAACACACCGGTGGTAAAACAAAGGATACAGACATTTATTCTGTAAAAATTTGCTTCCAAAGATGACTTACAAAATACTTTAGTGTGACATAACTCAAGTCTGCCGGCAAAACTGAACACAGTACAGCACAAATTTAAAGTTCTATGGCAAACATTTGTGTTTATTGATTAAAAGAAATGTGATTTAAAGCTTTTGCACATGTCCAATGAACTATCCTGATTTTTTTTATATATATTTCTGTCATAATAGGGGACCTTACATTGAAAACTGTTTGGTTTAATGTGCCTCATACTTTATGTCACAGATGCAGCCTTTCCTCAGGTTGATCCAAACAGTCAGCAGCTCTTTGCACATGAGTCTTTTTCTGTCAGCTGTGAGGGACTGCATGGACTGACCGGATGGAGAGTGATGCGGGTGAAGAAAGGTGTTATTGCAACGTGTGGTGCTACCTGGGCATCATCAACAGGACCCTGCCGAATTGAAACTGCCTATCCAGAGCTGGACAGTGGAGAATACTGGTGTGAGATGGGAGGAAGAAAGAAGAGCAACACTGTCAACATCACCGTCACTGGTAAGCAAAGTTATCATATTTTTAGTCACTGGACTCAGTTTGAAGATCACTTGATTTATTTGTCCAGTTTAAAGTCCCACCTGACATACAGTTATTATGTGGTGACATCACGTCGTGTCCAAGGTGATCAAATCAGAAATTACAGGAAAAAGACTGTAATTTTCCTGCTAACCTCGAGCCTGGGTATACCCAGACTGCCTTGCGCGCTCGATTTCATTTCGAACTGCCAAGGGGTCTGGAAACCAGAGAGGTTTCTTAGCTCTGTTTTAGGGATCCAATCACAGAGCGGGGGAGGAGCGGCAAGACGATGGACGCGTACTACTCGGCAGACGGAAGCTTGTAGTTTTCTTACAGATCCAACATGGCTGCAGCAGACGCGAAAACTCTCTTTAGCTGTAGATGGTGTTTTAAATAGTTTAGAGCGAAAGTGTGGCTGAATGACATGAGGGGGAATAAGGCGTGAAAATAAATAATCTTGCAGAAAGCGAGAACTGGAGAAGGCAACGCAGCAAGCAACACTCTCTCACATGACACACACACAACAAACATCCATTTCTGTTGCTCTACTACGTCATCTGGTATAACTGATCTGATTGGCTAAGAGCTACCTACAGACGCTTTGATAGACATTCTAAGCGCCCAATAAACGGCTCCGGAGGATCGTAAACCACACCTCCTCTGCGGAGAAATGAACGGCTGGTTCCCAGACCAAATCTCATTTGAGATTAGTCTGGTGTTAGCCAGGCTAGCTAACCTCCTCTCTCCATGTCAACATTGTAATTCTTGTTTCCATGTTCAAACCATACAGCATTATTAGCCCCCGAATTGAAGAAGGGTAAATAAAATTAGTAGGAGTGGTAAAATCTGTGAGAATTAAATCACCTTTAACATATTATAATGTATTTTTTCCCTCTTTACCTGTTGATTAGCGATCCACTCTGTGATTCTGGAGAGTCCTGCTCTTCCTGTGTTGGAGGGGGAATCTGTGACTTTGAGCTGCAGAAACAAGAAGACGTCCGACTTCACAGCTAATTTCTATAAAGACGGACTCATCGTCAGAGAGAACTCAACCAAAGAGATGACCATCCACAGAGTTTCCAAATCTGATGAAGGTCTCTACAAGTGCAGCTTCTATGGAGCTGGAGAGTCACCAGAGAGCTGGTTGTCTGTCAGAGGTGAGACAAAATAAATATGATTTGCCTTTGATCTGACACACTTAAACACTCCTTGGAAACAAGTGTCTCTTAGAAAAGTCACCAAGAGACTGGTCAATTGTGTTTTCAGATTGGCTAACGTATTATTAGAGAAAGATTGGGGTCATGTTTTAAGCAAACAAACCTTGCACACTTTGCAAATCCAAACATTTAGCTCAGTCTTGTTTTTTTCAACATGGTCTCACAGAAATCCGTGAAATAGCCACGGATTTCGCTTAACTGAAAATCCGTGGAATAGCCACGGAATCGCTCAAATTTCCGTGAAACTGACACGGATTTTGCTACAATGCAAGTTAATGACAGTCATATCCCGTGGCTATTCCAACATACAAAGTGATTATGTACATTCACTGAGTGAAGATTTAGAAAATAAAACATATATTTCTCGCTAGAAATGTGATCAAAATCCATTTTTATGCAGAAACAAAGTCAAAATATTAATTTTTTCTCTAAAAATGAGAGAACTGTCCGCCATGTTTTTTGTTCTGACCGCCGGAACCTTGAAAGTCACGTGACTTGGAACAAACCAATAGGAACAAATACCAGGTTGGGATATGACTGTCTTTAACTTGCATTGTAGCGAAATCCGTGTCAGTTTCACGGAAATTTGAGCGATTCCGTGGCTGTTCCACGGATTTTCAGTTAAGCGAAATCCATGGCTATTTCACGGATTTCTGTGAGACCAGGTTCGTTTTTTTAGAGTGAACATGACTAATGTTACATACTGAACTTTACAGCTGATGTTTGTAGCAAACACAGAATGCATCATGCTGTCAAAGGACAATAAAATGTAGTACTAGCCAAACTGGGTAAAGTAAATAAAATTCTAAGAATGCTCTGTTGCCTTTTGGACCAAGAAACAGACTTAACCCTTTGGAGTTTGGGGCTATTTTGGCCGTTTTTTAATCCTTTTTATTCTGCCTCTATATACCATTAAAAATGTATAACCTGTTGATCAGATGACTCTGTGATCCTGGAGAGTCCTGCTCTTCCTGTGATGGAGGGAGAATCTGTGACTCTGAGCTGCAGAAACAAGAAGACGTCCAAACTTGAAGCTGTCTTCTATAAAGATGGCCTCTTCGTCAGCAGCAGCTCTACTGGAGACATGACCATCCACAGTGTTTCTAAATCTGATGAAGGACTCTACAAGTGCAGCATCTCTGATGGTGGAGAGTCAGCAGAGAGCTGGCTGGCTGTCAGAGGTGAGAGACGCCTCCAAGTTTCAGTTACAGATCATCCTGTGTACCTTCATCTTGCAAGTGATTTTAACATTATCAGGGTTCCAGACCGGTTTCAGTTGCAAGGTATGTCTTGTCTAAGCTAGCAGATGTTCCACTATCCTCAGTAACTCAATGCAAACTCTTCTAGAGGCTTATCTCTGTCAGTTTGACAGTAAAACATGAAATGTGTTACTTTGTTTCCACTCATATTCTAGCATAGATTAGTATTTACTACAGCTCCTTCTGTTATAATCTTTGTTTGGTAGACAAAAACAAATACTGTTCCCATCAAAGTTATTTTAGTTGAACCTGGGAGCTCTGGTTTCACTCCACAACCAACACCTATATACTGCAAAAAAAGAAAAGTTGGATGAACTCAAAATTTCAAGGCAACAAACTTCGATAAAATTTTAAATTGGACAATTAAACGAAATATTTTAAGTTTGGTTTTTGAGTTTGCTCAACTCTGAATTCATATTTTTGTTAGCTAGCCGCTAGCATCAGTTAGCCGCTCGAATAAGTTAGCCGCTAGCATCAGTTAGCCGCTCGCATCAGTTAGTCGCTAGCAGCAGTTATCCGCTAGCATCAGTTATCCGCTAGCATCAGTTAGCCGCTAGCATCAGTTAGCCGCTAGCATCAGTTAGCCGCTAGCTTTCACTAATGACCGAATTTCACAACAAAGAAATAAGAGTTATCAGAACTATTGTCCCTTGTTGTGAACCCCAACTTAAAGATATAAGTAACAACAACTCACCAACTTGTTTTTGAGCAGACAACTGGCTTCCTTTGTTGTGCTGAAATCACTGTTTTAGGCCAAAAAATACAAGTTGGCTTTTTTTGCAGTGTAGCCAGCAGTGGAGCTGGACAGTAAGTACCCATTGTCCACAAAACAACAGTGTTAGCAACCAGTTGGTGAAGAAAGTACTACCAAAACAGAGCTCAAAAAGAGAAAAATCATCTCACACCTACATTACTCCAGTAAAGGGGGCAGCTGTTTACTTATATTACAGATAATTTCATCATTGATGTAGAAATTGAGTAGATTTTGCAGAATATTACAGAAAATGGCTCATATTTTTTTCCCCAGAACACCAGGAGGACAGACCCCTCCGTCACTCTCCTCATGTCTTCACCCTGCTGTGGATCATTGTCACCTTTTTACTGGCGGCTCTGCTGCTGCTGTTTGTGCTGATACTTCACTATACGAACCTCAAAGGTACAGAACTATTAAATGAGTAATTTTACCTTACAATATTTGAAGAAATTGGCTCATTATATGTTTTACTTTAACTGTAATTCCCATAAAATCCCATCTCCATCCATACATTATAGAAATGCATAAAATCTGGAGCATTATTGCTGATATGGTGATGCATGATCAAATGTATTTTGGTATTTTCTCAGTTCGGGCAGGTTCGTCAGTCTCTCCTCCACCTTTTCCAATGGTTTCTCTTATTCAAACAGGTAAGAAATACCAATCAAGTGCATTAGTAGTACATTGAAAAACTGACTGACTTCCAGTACTTGTCAAACTGGTCACACAAGAATTGGACAGTTAGACATGATTTTAGCTTGATTTCAACCAGAGGACCTCTGTTGGTGAATGTGTTGCGATGCCCATATCCACTGTTGGTTCCTCCAGAACCCATGAAATTAAGTGTGGGGTGCCCCAAGGGTCCAGTACTTTTTAATCTGTATATGCTTCCCCTTGGAGACGTCATCAAGAGACACGGCATCAGCTTCCACACTACGCTGATGACACACAGTTGTACATCGCCATGTCTCCTGATGACACAGGGCCCATTGATTCCCTCTTAAACTGTATTTTAGATATCAAGTCATGGATGGCAGAGAACTTCCTACAGCTCAACCAGGACAAAACAGAGGTTTTAGTTATTGGTCCTGAAGGCAAGAGAGAGAAACTTTTATCAAAACTACAAGGTTTTAAACCGTCACAATCTGTTAAGAACCTGGGCGTCATTTTTGACTCTGAGCTAAGTTTTACTCCTCACATTAGAAATGTAACAAAGATAGGTTTTTATCATCTTAACAATATAGCCAGAGTCCGCCCGTTTCTCTCTCAGGTTAACACGGAGGTGCTGATGCATGCTTTTATCTCCTGCAGGTTAGACTGTTGTATTGCCCTGCTCTCTGGTCTTCCCAAAAAGACCGTCTATAACTTACAATTACTCCAAAACTCAGCTGTATGTGTGCTAAAGAGGACCAGAGGGCGGGAGCACATTACACCGGCTTTAGAATCGCTGCATTGGCTCCCAGTGTGTTTCAGGATCGATTTTAAGGTTCTTTTATTAGTTTTTAAGTGTCTTAACGGTCCTGGGCCATCTTATTTATCTGACCTGCTTTTACCATATCAACCCTCCCGGATCCTGAGGTCCTCTGGCACCGGCCCTTCGATTGTTCCAAGGGTTCGGACCAAAACCCACAGGGAGGCTGCATTCAGCCATTATGGTCCGAAGCTTTGGGACAGCCTGCCAGAGGACATGTTGATGTTTTTAAAAGGAGGCTCAAGACTCAACTTTTTAGTTTGGCTTTTAACTGACTTGGTTTACCCAGTCTTTCCTTCTATTTATTTATTTATTTATTTATTTATTTATTTATTTATTTATCTATTTATCTTTATTTTATTGTGTCTTAGCTGAGTCTAAATTTACTTTTTTTTAACTTTTTTATTTAGTTATTTATTAATTTATTTTGAGCTGAGTCTTTATTTATTTATTTATTTATTAATGTACTTTTTAGCGTTTTAGCTCCAGTGCTTCCTCATGGGGGGCTCCACACTGGGGGGGGTATCTGGTCTGCCGGCTGGGGGGTTGTCCTGGAGGCCCCTCGGGCTGGGTGGACTGGGGAGGCTCTGCCCTGTGTGTGGAGTCCCCCCTGGTCTGCCCGGGTCGGGGGCTCTGCACCATGTGCGGAGTCTACCCCGGTCTATCTAGGTTGGGGGTCTCTGTGGTGCGGCGCTCCCTGCTGTATGAAAAGTGTTTTATAAATAAAGTTTGATTTGATTTGATATATTTGGTGTACAAATATCTGTAATAATTAATTGAACTCCAGAGAAGACTTGAATCTAGGTTTTTGTTTTTCTGTGGAAATATTACAACATATTTTCATCATGATTGTTTCAGAGTGTGCAGAGACCAGTGCAGCTGATCTTCACCCAGCAACATATGATGTCATCACCAACCCAAGTAAAGTAGAAGGTGATTGACTTGTCACTGGCGACTAACACAGAATGCTACATTAACTGTAACATCTTTTGATTTTTATGTTTCTATCCACAGAGACATATGCTGTCATCACAAACCCCAGTGATAAAAAAGGTGATTAACGTGTCAACAGCTACATCATACTCTGCAGGTCAATGCTTACAGCAGTGATTATGAATAGAACATAATTTTACACATGTATAAAAGGTGGCAAACCACTGAAATAATGAACTGACATTTGTGAAACATAAGCTGTGTTGGTTGAGTGCTCACTTACATTAAAAAAGTATATATTGTGAAACGAATCTACACAAATATATAATCAGGTTTACATTAGCAGCCTAATTATTCATTAAAAATTACAATAATTATTGCATAATGTTTATTATTACATAGTCAGTCCAGAAATTAACACTGGGTGCTCCACATGCAGCAGCAAACAGTGGAAAATCTACAAAAGAAACATACTATTAGTCCGGCGGCTGAGGACCAGATTTGGGAAGAAAGGGGACACGTCGGACAAAAGCACCACATTTTTTCCACATGCTCTCTATCACTATAGGTTTAAATTTTTGGTAGGAGCCAATTCATCAAGATTGCAGATCGGAGATGGCAGCCATATAAAATCTATGAGAACCAGTATATCTTCTAAGCCACTTAGAAGGTCATTCTTAGTGTCAAAATATACATTTTCTGGGTCAAAGAATAATTTAAAGCTACTGAGAATATCACTAGATGATCAAATAGATATGTTCATTTTGGCCATGTATTTACATAATTATTAGATTCCAAACATTTTCAGCTCAGGATTCTCTGCAGCAGCACTTGAACGAGTTGCCTACCAGTCTGGGTGAAAATGAACATTTCTATTTGATCAAATAATCATCTAATGATATTCTCAACAGCTTTAAATGATTCCTTGACCCAGAAAATGTAGATTTTGACACCAAGATTGGCCTTCTGAGTGGCTTGGAAGATGTATTGGTTCTCATAGACTTTATATGGCTGCCATCTATTTGATCAAATAATCATCTAGTGATATTCTCAACAGCTTTAAATGATTCCTTGACCCAGAAAATGTAGATTTTGACACCAAGATTGACCTTCTGAGTGGCTTGGAAGATATATTGGTTCTCATAGACTTTATATGGGTGCCATCTCGGATCGGCCATCTTGATGAAGTGGCTCCTACCAAAAATGGAAACCTATGGTGATAGAGAGCATGTGGAAAAAAGTTGGTGCTTTTGTCCAGCGTGTCCCCTTTATTTAGCTAAGCCGCCTGACTATATTGTAAAATAGTTTAACGTAACAACATAACAAGATCTGATCAATGTCAAAAAATGCAAATGTGATTGTTTACATATATCATATTTATTTAATGCCTTTCAGTAACTCACACTGTCTCTCTCCATCAGAGGAGGATAAACCCCTGGCAACAGCTGTTTACTACACTCTGAGCATGAGTAAGACAAATATAATTTAATATGTCTCAGTCATGGAGTTGTTTTCCTCAACACCATTTGAAGATAAACATTCCATCACTCAATTCCAAAAAAATCTTCTGTCTGACTGATGTAATTATTATTCTTTATTTTCATAACAGGACAAGGAGAATCTAGCTCCACTGCGACACCAGTTCTCTCTGCAAGTAAAAACCCACTTTTAGAATTTTTATCATGATACAATCCGTAGTATTTAGTCAAATGTATGTGTTATCACAAGCATGTTTGAAAGTATGAAGAAAAAAACAAACATATATATATTATAAATATTTCGATTTTTAAAAAAAGGATGTTTTTGTTAATTTTTGGTTATGTTATGTGTTTTACAGGTCACTGAGAGCAGAGGCACCGGGCTGAACAACACACAGTAAACTCTTTAAAACTTGTACAACAGCAGCTTTTAGATTAGCTTTGACTGTTTTATTTATATCTTATGACTGAAGTACAGTAGAGCAGTAGTTCTCAACCTTTTTGAGTCGCGACCCCCAATTTAACACGCATGTTGTCTGCGACCCCCGCTCACTGAACACAATCTCACACAGATCATACAAACTCAGTTGACACAACGAATTTTGGACAAATAATGAAGCCGACAACAACTAAAACATCTCTCTGTCTGTGCATTTATATCTTTGTTTATATTTGATTGTTACTTTTAATCTAAGTCCTTTGCTATCAGTTTAAAGGTCCATTCTGACCTCCTGAGTGTGTAACAGTCAGCTTCAAGACAGAGACTCCTTGGAAAGTAACAACTTGATACTTTGGGATTTGTCAGAAAAGACACAAAATTACCCAAAATAATCAAATTGACCACAGAAAAGACACAAAATGGTCAAAAAAAGACACAAAAATGATCAAAATATTACGTAAAATTAAGCAAAAAAGGACTCAAATTGATCACAAAAAGACACAAAATGACCAAAAAAGGACTTAAATTGACCACAGAATGATCAAAAAAGACACAAAATGACAAGAAAAGACATAAAATGACCAAAAAAAGACACAAAAGCACCAGAAAGACACAAAATTACCCAAAATAATCAAATTGACCACAAAATGATCAAAAAAAGACACAAAATGATCAAAAAATTACATAAAATTAAGCAAAAAAGGACTCAAATTGACCACAAAAAGACACAAAATGACAACAAAATGACCAAAAAAGACACAAATTGACCACAGAATGATCAAAAAAGACACAAAATGACAACAAAAGACATAAAATGACCAAAAACAGACACAAAATCACCAAAAAAGACACAAAATCACCAAAAAAAAGACACAAAAAGACTAAAACACATGAACACTTTAACACAGTGGAGACAGAGCTGACTTCCAAAATGATTTGGCGACCCCCAGAAATCATCTCGCGACCCCAATTGGGGTCCCGACCCCAAGGTTGAGAATAGCTGTTATAAAAGGCAGTTTAAACAAAATGACCAAAAAAGAAAACAAAATGACCAAAAAAAGACACAAAATGACCAAAAAAAGACACAAAATGACCAAAAAAGACACAATGACCACAAAATGACCAAAAAAGACACAAAATGACCAAAAAAGAAAACAAAATGACCAAAAAAAGACACAAAATGACCACAAAATGACCAAAAAAGACACACAATTACCAAAAAAAGACACAAAATCACCAAAAAAGACACAAAACAACAAAAAAAACAACACAAAATCATCAAAAAAAGACAGAAATGATTTGGCGACCCCCAGAAATCATCTCGCGACCCCAATTGGGGTCCCGACCCCAAGGTTGAGAACAGCTGCAGTAGATTATTGTGTTACATATGTACATACATGTAAGAGTATCAGATGGTGCTTTGCATATATTCATTTATTTTGATGTCTGTATATTGATGATACTGGTATGCATTGTTATGTGAAAATGCCCTGGACACTGTAGAAGTTAACAGCTAACTAGCATCTGGGTCTATTTTTATTATAGTGGAACAATGAAACCATTTGTTCTGTACGCTCAGCTTGGTCACGTATCTGAACACATTTCTATTTACAAATGCGGAGCTGCTGCAGATTTTAAATGCATTCATTCGGGTCAAATAATAACATGATGCAGCTCAGTTTGACCTCAAGCAGACACACTGAGTTTATAATAACAACTGCAACATCTACATTAACAATAAAAATCAAGCTTCGACATTTGACATTTGTATTTTTGTCCCTACATTTATATGTGAACACTTTTATTTCTTTTACAACATATACACTACCGGTCAAAAGTTTTAGAACACACCAACTTTTCCAGAATTTAATTGAAAATTATGCAGTTTAATGTCTCAGTGTACTCTGAAATTAATGCACATTTGCAACATTTAAAATTCTTTATTGAGCATGATAGTGTTTTGAAAGTAAAAAAAAAAGATTCAAAATCACATTTTATGTTGGACTAAAGGACTAAAAAAAGACACAAAATGACAAAAAAAAGACACCAAAAGACACAAAATGACAAAAAAAAGACACAAAATGACAAAAAAAGACACAAAATGACCAAAAAAAGACACAAAATGACTTACAAAGACATGAAAAGAATTCAAAAATGGACAAAATAGCCCAAGACTCCATAGAGTTAAGTTGTTAACCCATTTCTTGTTCCCTGAAAAAGGCCTACTTGTATAATTCTGAAATGTACATTATTTTCCAGTTTTGGTTAAGCTTACCTTTTTTTATTTACCTCTGGCAGTTCACCACTTACCTTTGTACCCTTTCAAGCTGTTCATTTGACTTGAACTGCTTGAATTTCAATAAAAAACTGGAAAAATTGGGCTGTTCTAAAACTTTTGACCGGTAGTGTATGTGTGAAGGCTGGTTGGTGCATCCTTTAACTTTATTTGTTGAGGGGAATTGTTGCAGCTGCAATTTAAAGATCGGATATAAATAAACAGCATGTATGCCCTTTTATTGCACTTTCAATTTCCTACAGTCTGGTTATTTATGACTTTAACCGTTCTAACTGAACCTTGGACCTGCTTCCTGCTGTGGCTGGGAGTTGTATAGAAATACCACACTCAAAAAAATGATTTAAGCCCTTCTTAGATGGGACACATTAATGTATTGTTTGTCAAACGGTGACGCAAAAGTGTGTGAAATTCGATTGTATGCAGCCAGGCAGCATCACTTAAAGCGATAAGAGCATCTTTGGGCATGCAGAAGTTTTCACGCCACACATTTTCATCAGCTACTCCTTCCACAAAGTTCTCCACCATCACTAGATCTCCCAGGTCTCGTTCACAGCTGTCTGGCTCGCCTCCGACGAATTGCTGCATCCAGAATGTGATGGAGGTAATTCCAGATCCTTCTCTGTTCAGTAATACTATCTCTACATATCCTGGACATTTGGTGGAAAGACTCCTGTAAGTTTATTAGAGCTGCCAGAGCAGCTTGAAGGTCCCACCATGGAAATAATCCCACGTTTGTTTATTTCCTGTACTGGAGCATGTATGTGACGTAAACACATACGTGACGTGAGCAGATCAGATCAGAGTTTTGTGTCTTGTCAGTGTAGACGACACGCTACGGAGGAGAGGATTTAACTTTTCCACTTTGGAAGGTGGTTTCAGATTTTTGCGTCTTTAAGCCCCCAAAACGCCGTCACCGTCTGAACGAAAGGCACTTCCGATAAAATATTTTGTCGTTTTTACCCGCGAGCGTCCTCATGTAAACGGGGCCTTAGAATCCCCGGAGTCAGATGAGTCAGGCATGAACCTCCTGTTGGAGCGACGGATCGTGAGGTGGAGGGAGTACAGGAAGCCAACGGACTCTCCTGTACCGACTTGATCCTGGAGACATGGAAGGCAGGGTGGATTTTCATGGAGCCTGGGAGTTGTAGTGTCACCGTAGCTGGATTAACAATGCGTTGGACCGGGAGCGGCAGTGCAGAGCGGTTTCCATCTCCTGGTCCCCTTTGTCCATTGGGCTGTGGGTGGAACCCAGAGGAGAGACTGGCTGTAGCCCCCACCAGGGTGCAGAACTCCCTCCAGAAGACTGAGGTAAACTGAGGACCTCGGTCGGACACAACGTCATCAGGGAGGCCGAGCAGGCGGAAGACATGCGTCAGCATCAATTGGTCAGCCTCTTTGGCTGATGGTAACTTGGGCAGGGGCACAAAATGTGCCATATTACTGAGCCAGTCCACAACAGTAAGGAAGGTTGTGTGGTCCTGGGGAGGAGGAAAACCGGTGACAAAATCCAAAGAGATGTGGGACCAAGGACGATGTGGAACCGGGAGAGGCCGAAAAGGAGTCCTGCAGGTGCCTGATGAGAGGCCTTGTGTTGGTTGCAGATGATGCAGGCCTTAACAAAGTCAATAGTGTCCCTGGCCAGAGTGGACCACCAAAACCGCCAGACAAGGACGTCTTGTGTGCGCTGGGAACAGGAATGGCAGGTAAATCCCCCTCTTTCTGGAACTGGAGAGAAAGGGCATCCGGCTTTGTGTTCCGGGACCCCAGCCAAAAGGAGAGGGAAAAACAGAATCAGTTGAAGAAGAGTGACCAGCAGGCTTGGCGAGAGTTCACTCTTTTAGCCGTGTGCAGATACTCAAAATTTTTAGGTCAATCCAGACCATAAACGGCACCTAAGCACCCTCCAACAAATGTCTTCACTCCTCCAACGCCAACTTCACAGCCAGCAGTTCTCGGTTGCTGATGTCATAGTTCCTTTCGGCCCTGGTCAGACGCCGAGAGAAGAAAGCACAGGGATGTACTTTCTGGACAGGGGCAAACCGTTGAGAGAGGACCGCCCCCACCCCCACATTGGAAGCGTCCACCTCCACCACGAACTGGCTGTAGGGATCCGGCAGCTGGAGAATGGGCGCTGAGGTGAACCTGAGTTTGAGGGTCTTGAAGGCAGCCTCTGCTGTTGGGTTCCAGCAGAACGGCACCTTGGAGCTGGTGAGAGCGGTGAGTGGAGCAGCCACAGAGCTGTGGTTACGGATGAAGCAGTGGTAGAAGTTGGCAAAGCCCAGAAAGCGTTGGAGTTGTTTACTGGAGTCAGGAACGGGCCACGAGGTGTCCATCTGGAGGCTGCTCTTGGCCACAACGTACCCCAGAAATGAGACTGTGGATGCTTGGAACTCGCACTTCTCCGCCTTCACGAACAGGGAGTTCTCGAGGAGACGTTAGAGCACAGACTGGACATGGATGATGTGCTCCACTTGGGACTTGGAAAAAATCAGGATGTCGTCTAGGTAGATGAACACGAACCGGCTGAGCATGTCTTGAAGTATGTCGTTGACCAGAGATTGGAAGATGGCAGGGGCCTTGGTGATGCTGAAGGGCATAACAAGGTACTTGTAATGCCCAGAAGGTGTGTTGAACTCCGTCTTCCATTCGGCACCCTCCCTGATGTGGACCAGGTGATAGGCATTGCGAAGGTCGAGCTTGGTGAAGATGGTGGCCCCCTGGAGCAGCTTGAAGGCAGATGAAATGAGTGGCAGTGGGTAGTGGTTCTTGATGGTGATGTCATTGAGCCCTAGGTAATCAATACAGGGCCTTTAAGTCTTAACTGTTTTGTCCATGAAAAAAAATCTGGCCCCCGCAGGTAAGGAAAGGATGAATGACGCCTGAAGCCAGGGAGTCATTGATGTAGGCCTCCATCGCCTTTCTCTCGGGAGCAAACAAAGAATACAGGCGTCCTTTGGCTGGACACGTGTCAGGCTGGAGGCTGATGGAGCAATCATACGGCCGGTCAGGAGGAAGAGACAATGCCTTGGCTTTGATGAACACCTGATGGAGGGTGTGGTACTCAGGTGGGACCCTGGAGATGTCAGGTGGTGGACTGGAAGAGGGTGACTGGAGTGGAGACAAGGCTTGCTTCAGGCAGGTACGGTGACAGGTGGTCCCCCACTCACGGATAATCCCCCGTTCCCAGTCAATGTTGGGGTTGTGCCGACGAAGCCATGGATACCCCAGTGTGAGTGGCTGACTGGGAGCGTTCAGGATATGAAACTGGGCCAGCTCATAGTGGTTTCCTGACAGCAGCATGGGCACCTGGGCGGTCTGATGTGTGACAGTTCCCAGGACGTGGCCGTCGAGAGCTCATGCAGAAACCGGGTCACACAATGGCACCCATTTGAGCCCCAACTGCTGCACCAGCCCCTCGTCGATGATGTTGGCCCCAGAGTCTTTGGCAGCCGTCAGATCTGAGACAGCTCGGGGACTCATGGACATGAGGCAGGGAGACCACACAGTGGCGGATTACTCTATTGATTTCCGCACAAAGGCTCGCCAGGGCAGATGGAACTTTGAGGCTCTGGTAGACACCTTTCTCCATGGACTAGCAGATTATATAAAAGATGAACTGGTCTCCCACATAGTTCCGCCTACGCCGGACGGGAACATCGGGTTGGCTATCCAGATTGACCTGCGCTTCCAGGCGTGGCGGTCCGTCTTCCAGACCGGGGGGTCTCACTGTTGTTATTGTCAACAAGGAAGTGGTATCAGTACAGAAATTGTGAAAAATAATCAATGTCAGGGGCACGGTGGCGCAGTTGGTAGCGCTCTCGCCTCACAGCTAGAATGTCCTGGGCTCGACCTGCCAGGACGCTTTGGCTGTTGGAGGCAAGTCCCCACCTCCATGTCTCCAGTGCCCGTGGGGCTGGTCGGTGTCGGCAAAAAGGGCCTTCCTGTGTGGAGTTTGCAGGAGGATCCCCTTACAGGGACCTCTCACAAAAACATGCATTGATCCTGGTCGCTATAGTGCCTCCCTCTGGTTGGTCAGGGCGCCTGATGGGAGGGAGAGGAACCAGTGGGAATAACGTGATCCTCCCACGCGCTACATCTTACCGGGGAAACTCCCCGTTAGGTGACAAAAAGCGGTCTGCTAACTCCTCATGTCTCGGAGGAAGCATGAGTCCAGTTCAGGGCTCTCCCCAGACCGACAGGGACGAGGTGGCGCCCAGGATCATGATATAGGCAACTGGGTGATAAATAAATGGGTTACAAAATGGTGTGATATGAGGCTGATTTAATGTAGCGGGTAGACTGAGGCCTGTTTGAATTGATCATAATTGTGTGTTTTGTGTGTGTGTGTGTGTAAGAGAGAGACAGACAGAAAGGTATATATATTAAGGTATAGACAATAATATGCAACATATTTTCTGTTTTGTTATCCTAAAACATGCACTTGCCTGGACTGAACTAATTGAAAGGATGATATCTAATAATGGTGGATATGATTCTGTTTATTATGGATTATTATCTTTGTTGTTTTGTATATTTCTCTTTTTGTATGTACAGGCCTGAAAATATCCCAATGTCCAACTAAATGTCCTGTGTTTTACAATACGCATTGTCTGTTTTCTTTCTGTTTAAGTTGCTTATTTAACATTCCTGTTGACCAAAGTTTAAAAATCTTGTGCACTGTTGTTGAGATTATACTTAACTATGGACTTTTTTTTGCAAACCACTGTTTCCTCACCAGCAGTGAAACAGGAAGAGGAGGAGATTCTCTGACTTACATAGTTTAAATTTAGTCGGCTGTTCAGACAGTCAGCCACGAAGCGACATGGAGGTCACCGCTCTCTGCATCAGGCTGAGTGAGTACTGAGGCAAATGTTATAATAGTTCCTTGACTTATATGGTATTTTATAAAAATGTGCCGACTCTTTTACCTACCTCTGGAAGTGTGCAGATTTAAAGCACATGCAATATAAAGAGAGCAACCTGCTCATTGAAGATTTTTAGATATGTTACATCTGACACATTAACCGTTCTCTTATCTCTTCAGTGGTGAACGTGTTGTTGCTACTGGTCGCACAAGTTGACTTCAGTTGTTTACAAAAAACTGGTAAGTAGCAGTTTGATTAACCGTCAAATCTTGCACTGTGATTAGACTTCAAATATATCAAATGATTCCCAATCTGGAACTCATAAGGGTTTTTACAAATTCCATCTTATATATTTAAACTTAACTTTGTGTTTCAAGTAATGAAACCTGAATAAAAGAAAATAAATCTGAATATAACACACCGGTGGTAAAACAAAGGATACAGACATTTATTCTGTAAAAAATTTGCTTCCAAAGATAACTTGCAAAATATTTTATTGTGACATAATTCAAGTCTGCTGGCAAAAATGAACACAGTACAGCACAAATTAAAAAAAAAACATTTGTGTTTATTGATTAAAAGAAATGTGATTTAAAGCTTTTGCATGAAGTTATAAAGCAGTAAAACGTCCATTCATTATAGCACATGTCCAATAAACTATCCTGAATTTTTTAGGGGGCCTTACATTGAAAACTGTTTGGTTTAATGTGCCTTATACTTTATGTCACAGATGCAGCCTTTCCTCAGGTTGATCCAAACAGTCAGCAGCTCTTTGCACATGAGTCTTTTTCTGTCAGCTGTGAGGGACTGCATGGACTGACCGGATGGAGAGTGGTGCGGATGAAGAAAGGTGTTATTACAACGTGTGGTGCTACCTGGGCATCATCAACAGGACCCTGCCGAATTGAAACTGCCTATCCAGAGCTGGACAGTGGAGAATACTGGTGTGAGATGGGAGGAAGAAAGAAGAGCAACACTGTCAACATCACCGTCACTGGTAAGCAAAGTTATCATATTTTTAGTCACTGAACTCAGTTTGAAGATCACTTGATTTATTTGTCCAGTATAAAGTCCCACCTGACATACACTTATTATGTGGTGACATCACGTCGTGTCCAAGGTGATCAAATCAGAAATGACAGGAAAAGACTGTAATTTTCCTGCTAACCTCCTCTCTCCATGTCAACATTGTAATTCTTGTTTCCATGTTCAAAACCATACATCATTATTAGCCCCCAAATTGAAGAAGGGTAAATAAAATTAGTAGGAGTGATAAAATCTGTGAGAATTAAATCACCTTTAACATATCATAATGTATTTTTTCCCTGTTTACCTGTTGATTAGCGATCCACTCTGTGATCCTGGAGAGTCCTGCTCTTCCTGTGATGGAGGGAGAATCTGTGACTCTGAGCTGCAGAAACAAGAAGACGTCCAAACTTGAAGCTGTCTTCTATAAAGACGGCCGACTCGTCAGCAGCAGCTCTACTGGAGACATAACCATCCACAGTGTTTCTAAATCTGTTGAAGGACTCTACAAGTGCAGCATCTCTGATGTTGGAGAGTCACCAGAGAGCTGGCTGGCTGTCAGAGGTGAGACAAACCAATGTTTCAAAATAAATCTGATGATGTTTTGTACCTTACCTATATCACATTCAGAGGTATAACAAATTTAAACTTGTTTTTTTTTTATGATTTTTTTTCTTTAATTATATAGTGATAGAGACAGAGCAGAAAGGGGAGAGAGAGGAGAAGACATGCAGCCAAGGACCCACCACTAGTGGTATGTGCTTCACCAGTGAGCCACTGGGAGGCCCCCACAAATGTACTAACTGCTTGTAACGTGCTATGAAGTGTAGCTGAGTGTGAATAACAAATGAGAAAAGTTACAAAGCTTAACTCTTAAAACCTGAAATAGGTGGACTGGTGTCGTTTGAACCTGCTGGCCTGAAGATGGTGTTTTGAATATCAAATGTCGTAAACTTTACATTTTCAGAGCAATTTTAAATTAGGAAATAAACAAAAAACGGAACATTTTTTAAGAATTCTATTGATATACACTACTGGTCAAAAGTTTTAGAACACACCAACTTTTCCAGAATTTAATTGAAAATTATGCAGCTTAATGTCTCAGTGTACTCTGAAATTAATGCACATTTGCAACATTTAAAATTCTTTATTGAGCATGATAGTGTTTTGAAAGTAAAAAAAAGATTCAAAATCACATTTTATGTTGGACTAAAGGACTAAAAAAGACACAAAATGACCAAAAAAAGACACAAAATGACAAAAAAAAGACACCAAAAGACAGAAAATGACTAAAACAAGACACAAAATGACCAAAAAAAGACACAAAATGACCAAAAAAGACACAAAATGACCAAAAAAAGACACAAAATGACTTACAAAGACATGAAAAGAATTCAAAAATGGACAAAATATCCCAAGACTCCATAGAGTTAAGTTGTTAACCCATTTCTTGTTCCCTGAAAAAGGCCTACTTGTATAATTCTGAAATGTACATTATTTTTCAGTTTTGGTAAATAATGTATGTCTGATAAAAAATCACTTCATTCCATATTTATTCTCATTTAAAATTTCACCAAAGTAAAAATTTTGGAAAGACTAGGTCATGTTAAAAACTGTGCTAATTCCATAAAGCTGCAGGATTATATTTTACATTTTATTTATATTCTATATGCTGCAGTGAAATACAAGGCAAAATGAGTAAAATGTAAAAAGAGCAAAAATCCAGACTCCGAACCAGCTTGTTTGGGTTGGGTTTTTGAAATAAAACAAAATAAGTAAAATGTTCTCTGGCACTTACTACAGAAGCTGGTAGTTTTCTCAGAGCAGCTCTGTCTCACAGAGAAACTCAGTCACCAGAAATAAGCTGTACAGGAAGAGGAAGTGTTCACTGATGTCGTGCTGTATGTGAACTGTACTTGACGTTCAGACAGTCAGCAGCAAGGCGACATGGAGGTCACGGCTCTCTGCAGCAGGCTGAGTGAGTACTGAGTCTGCCTCAGCAGCATTTTAACAATCATTGGTGTCTCAGTAGCATCAGATGTGAATTTACATTAAAAAAGTGTCTGAAATGCAGATATCTTGTAAATAAAATTCTAAGAATGCTCTGTTGCCTTTTGGACCAAGAAACAGTGTTAACCGTTTGGAGTTTGGAGCTATTTTGGCCGTTTTTTAATCCTTTTTATTCTGCCTCTATATACCATTAAAAATGTATAACCTGTTGATCAGATGACTCTGTGATCCTGGAGAGTCCTGCTCTTCCTGTGATGGAGGGAGAATCTGTGACTCTGAGCTGCAGAAACAAGAAGACGTCCAAACTTGAAGCTGTCTTCTATAAAGTCAGCAGCAGCTCTACTGGAGACATGACCATCCACAGAGTTTCTAAATCTGATGAAGGACTCTACAAGTGCAGCATCTCTGATGTTGGAGAGTCACCAGAGAGCTGGCTGGCTGTCAGAGGTGAGACAAACCAATGTTTCAAAATAAATCTGATGATGTTTTGTACCTTACCTATATCACGTTCAGAGGCATTACAATAACTTGTTTTTTTTAATGATTTTTTTTTTCTTTAATCATATAGTGATCGAGACAGAGCAGAAAGTGGAGAGAGAGGAGAAGACATGCAGCCAAGGACCCACCCCCAGTGGTATGTGCTTCACCAGTGAGGCCCCCCACAAATGTCAACTTCTATTTTGTAACGTGCTATTCAGTGTAGCTCAGTGTGAATTACAAACGAGAATGGTTACAAAGTGTAACTCTTAAAACCTGGAAAAAGTGGACTGGTGTCATTTGAACCTGCTGGTGTAGCGGCTTTGCACTCTCTCTGCGTTGTGTCATTTAGTTGAAACGAGGACATTTGATTGGCATCCAGTCATTTATTCTGGTAATAGACAGTAACATTAGGTGCATCCCTCATTAAACCACAAGGTCCGAATGCCTCAATTGCATTACAATAAACACAAAATACAAAAAGCATACCTGGTAATAGACAATAGCAGGTGCATCCCTCTGAAAAATATAAAAATAAAGTTAAAGTTAAAGTTTCTACTAAAATAAAGTGAAACTAGGCCTGTAAACAGGACTGAATGGGACCGAGCCGAGTGGAGCTGTCGGGGTAGGCCAAGTCGGCGGAGGCCACGTCGGGCGCGGTGCAGTGGTCTCAGTCCCTATGCATACCAAATGGCGTGTCTCCTACCACTGTGCTCAGGGCAGGTGTAAAACATGTTACTTGCTGTTGCCAGCAGGGGGCGCTATGAGTGTGTGTCAATATTGACATGTGGGTGTGTTCAGGGCTGGACCCTCAGCACGTGTGTGAAATTTGGGACAGATTGGACAATGTATAGTCAAGTTATCCAGTCTGGTGTTAAATGGCGAGACGCCATATTTTGTCACCATGCCACGCCCACATAGTGTGACCGTCGGTAAAGATTTGAATAACTTTTGATTCCAAAGGCTTTGTGATGGTACTGACCAAGTTTGAAGTTGATTGGGTAAAATCTGTAGGAGGAGTTCGTTAAAGTATGCGACCTGGAAATGGCCCAAAAGGCTGAATATTGCGATATGCAAACCAAGATGGCGGTCTTCCTGTTGGGTTTGAGGTATGGCTCCAAGAGGCTTTTTGGTGAGTCTCCACATGATTCATATCTGTACCAAATTTCGTGTCTCTAAGTGAAAGCTACTGCTCGGGCTAGGTGTAAAACATGTTATTTTCTGTAGCCAGCGGGGGGCGCTATGATTGTGTTTCAATATTGACACGTGGGTGTGTTCAGGGCTGGACCCTCAGCACGTGTGTGAAATTTGGGACAGATTGGACAATGTATAGTCAAGTTATCCAGTCTGATGTTAAATGGCGAGACGCCATATTTTGTCACCATGCCACGCCCACATAGTGTGACCGTCGGTAAAGATTTGAATAACTTTTGATTCCAAAGGCTTTGTGATGGTACTTACCAAGTTTGAAGTTGATTGGGTAAAATCTGTAGGAGGAGTTTGTTAAAGTATGCGACCTGGAAATGGCCCAAAAGGCTGAATATTGCGATATGCAAACCAAGATGGCGGTCTTCCTGTTGGGTTTGAGGTATGGCTCCAAGAGGCTTTTTGGTGAGTCTCCACATGATTCATATCTGTACCAAATTTCGTGTCTCTAAGTGAAAGCTACTGCTCGGGCTAGGTGTAAAACATGTTATTTTCTGTAGCCAGCGGGGGGCGATATGATTGTGTTTCAATATTGACACGTGGGTGTGTTCAGGGCTGGCGCCTCATCACGTGTGAGAAATTTGGGACAGATTGGACAATGTATGGTCAAGTTATCCAGTCTGGTGTTAGATGGCGAGACGGCATATTTTGCCGCCATGCCACGCCCAAATATTGTGAAGGTCAGTAAAGGTATTGATAAGTTGTGTTGCCCAAGGCCTTGTGATGGTACTGACCAATTTTGAAGTCAATGGGGTTAAATCTGTTGGAGGAGTTATGTAAAGTATGCAACGTGGTCATTTTATGAAAAGGGGCGGGGATAAAGCATAAGGGGCGGGGCTTGATGAAAGATTGTTATTTAGAAGTGTTAAGGGCTGGACTCCGATGAAGCATGAGAAGTTTGGAGCAGATGGGACAAAGTATGTAAAAGTTATAAAGATCTGTAGTTTTATGGCGAGACGGCATATTTTGCCGCCATGCCACGCCCACATAGTGTGACCGTCGGTAAAGCTTTCAATAATTTTTGATCCTAAAGGCCTTGTGATGCTACTGACCAAATTTGAAGTCAATCAGGTGAAATCTGTAGGAGGAGTTTGTTAAAGTATGCAACGTGGAAATGGGCAAAAACTGCGGGAAACGCCATCTTTGATTGAAACTGGCCGACTTCCTGTACGTTTTAGGGTATGGGTTTTTGAGAGTTTTTGGAGCGTCTCCACATGTTTCATATGTGTCCCTAATGGCATGACTCTACGTGAAACCTACTGCTCAGGCTAGGCATAAAATGTGTGACTTCCTGTTGCTTTTGATAACTTTTGTTCCCAAAGGCCTTGTGGTGGTACTGACCAAGTTTGAAGTCAAAGGGATGAAATCTGTTGGAGGAGTGCGTCAAAGTATGCAACGTGGTAAATGTATGAAAAGGGGCGTGGATAAAGCATAAGGGGCGGGGCTTTATGACCTATTGGGTAACACTTTCTATGAAGACTACATCTATAGTGCATTATGAGCGCATTCATAGTGAATTATAATGCTCATTATATTCAATCATAATGCATTATGACTGCACTCATAAACACATATAAAGCTTCATGATGCACTATATCAACAGTTATAAATATAGCTTATAATGACTTATAAATCCAAGTGTCTTATGAGTGCTCTTGACTGGTTATAAACTACAGGCTGACTGATGACGAGGCTTATAATACATTACAACTACTCAAACCCCTCTATACACACACCTCAACAATCAATTGTTATAAGGACTCATAGGATGCCATAAGTATAAATAATTGATCAATGTATGCTTTAAGTAAAGTGAGGTTCATATAGACGCATCTATAATGCAGTATAGCTAATCATGATGTGTTACACTTTACTTAACGCCAACAATGAAACATCATGATTAGCTATACTGCATTATAGATGCGTCTATATGAACCTCACTTTACTTAAAGCATACATTGATCATTTATTTATACTTATGGCATCCTATGAGTCCTTATAACAATTGATTGTTGAGGTGTGTGTATAGAGGGGTATGAGTAGTTTTAATGTATTATAAGCCTCATCAGTCAGCCTGTAGTTTATAACCAGTCAAGAGCACTCATAAGACACTTGGATTTATAAGTCATTATAAGCTATATTTATAACTGTTGATATAGTGCATCATGAAGCTTTATATGTGTTTATGAATGCAGTCATAATGCATTATGATTGATTATAATGAGCATTATAATTCACTATGAATGCGCTCATAATGCACTATAGATGTAGTCTTCATAGAAAGTGTTACGAAATATTGTTATTTAGAAGTTTTAAGGGCTGGACTGTAATGAAGCATGAGAAGTTTGGACCAGATCGGACAAAGTATGGAGAAGTTATCACGATCTTGTGTTTTATGGCGAGACGCCATATTTTGCCGCCATGCCACGCCCACATAGTGTGACCGTCGGTAAAGCTTTCAATAACTTTTGATCCCAAAGGCCTTGTGATGCTACTGACCAAGTGTGAAGGGAATTGGGTAAAATCTGTAGGAGGAGTTCGTTAAAATATGCAGGGTGGAAATTGGGAAAATGCCATATTCGATCCAAGATGGCCGACTTCCTGTATGTTGTAGAGAATAGCTTCCCCAGACTTTTTGGTGCGTCTTCCCATGATACACATATGTACCAAATGTCGTGTCGTGTGTCGTGTCTCAAACCAGTGTGAAATAATGACATTTAGGGGGCGCTAGTGAGTCACTAGTAGTGCTCGGTCCCTAATTTAATTAATATATTAAAAAAAAGACAGAGCTCATAGCCCGTAACCTTACCATTAAACCACAAGGTCCGAATGCAACTGTCCCCGGGGTGCACGACACTAAACCCCAGGGGTGCTGCGTTCAATACCCGTGGTTATTTAGAGATCTGATTGACCTGATTAACTATGTTACACTGGCCTGAGGAAGATGGTGTTTTGAATACGATACATCAAAATTTAACATTTTCAGAGCAATTTTAAATTAGGAAATAGACAAAAAAAAACAGTTTGGAACATATTTTTAAGAATTCCATTGATATATAAATAATGTATTTTACAGCATAACGGTTGTCTCATGTGACACAGCTCTCTCTCCAGCAGCTGATGAAGAGCCTCAACATGCCTTTAACCTTTCTCTGCTGCTCTGCGTTGGTGCTTTTGGCGTTGCTCTGCTGCTGTTGGTGGGGTTACTGCACATCCGGAAACATCAGAAAATCCCCACAGGTACAGAGAATAAATATAGAGACAACACTTTGATTACTCACACAAAGGTTGCCTAAAATGGGATTTTCACATTGTGACCATTTTAGAAGAACTCAGCATACTTGTAGCAGAGGTGCCAGTAAGTCTGTTGTTATTGTTCCTGATTTCTTTTTTGGACGTTTTTATTTTTCTTTCATACAGATACCCCAACTTCTGCTTCCTCCTTCCAGTCTTTCTCTTCTATATACACAGGTGAGTAAGTTTTATAATATATAAACATTAGACAGCCCCCGACATTGACAGCCTAATCAAATAAAGATAAAAATTATACTTAAAAATGTCTTAATAACCAGTGAATTGTTTGTCATTTTAGACATTGTCCTCAGCCGACCTTTATATACATCTATTCTGAGGCATGTCAGATGGTGTGGTGGCTGTCATATTCAGTGTAAATAGAGAAAAAGCTCATGGTTTCATGAACAACACGGGATAAAAGAAGTGCCTCCATACATGTTTTAGAATTGATAGAATGTATGCAAATGGGCTAATTTTCTTTGGAAGCAAGTTCATATACACTACTGCTCAAAAATTTTAGAACACACCAACTTTTCCAGAATTTTATTGAAAATTATGCAGTTTAATGTCTCAGTGTACTCTGAAATGAATGCACATTTGCAACATTTAAAATTCTTTATTGAGCATGATAGTGTTTTGAAAGTAAAAAAAAGATTCAAAATCACATTTTATGTTGGACTAAAGGACTAAAAAAAGACACAAAATGACCAAAAAGACACAAAATGACAAAAAAAAACACACCAAAAGACACAAAATGACTAAAAAAGACACAAAATGACCAAAAAAAGACACAAAATGACTTACAAAGACATGAAAAGAATTCAAAAATGGACAAAATAGCCCAAGACTCCATAGAGTTAAGTTGTTAACCCATTTCTTGTTCCCTGAAAAAGGCCTACTTGTATAATTCTGAAATGTACATTATTTTCCAGTTTTGGTTAAGCTTACCTTTTTTTATTTACCTCTGGCAGTTCACCACTTACCTTTGTACCCTCCCTAGCTGTTCATTTGACTTGAACTGCTTGAATTTAAATAAAAAACTGGAAAAATTGGGATGTTCTAAAACTTTTGACCAGTAGTGTATGTTGTCAAGGAATGAATATATATCGTTAATATGCCTGCCAGCTTCGGTTTGTTAAAATGTCTTTTCATTGTTTCAGTGGCAACGTATACGGTCACAAAAGCCCAGGAGGGAGAAAGGTAATTAATTTGCAGAATGTAAAGTTGACTTGCCTTCACATAAAAGTTTGCAGCTAAAATTATGAGAAAAACGGAGTGACTAATCTGATGTGTGTGGAAGTAAATGGATATATATGGGGCCAGACGACAAGAAGACTTGTGCACTGAAATAACAAAGCATTATTTTCTCACAAAGACATTGAGTGTGTGTTCTTTTTTGTCTTCCAGCTTACTGAGAGCGAAGACAGCTGACTGAAAGAAGGAGGAGATATGTCTTTTTCTTCTCTCAACAAGAAAATATTCATCCAAGAGCATGATAAAAAAAGACAAAATGACTAAAAAAAGACACAAAATGACCAAAAAAAGGAAACAAAATGACCAAAAAATACACAAATTGACCACAAAATGACCAAAAAAGACACAAAATGACAAAAAAACACACACAAAATGACCAAAAAAAGACATGAAATGACCAAAAAGACTAAAACAAATTAACACATGAACACTTTAACACAGTGGAGACAGAGCTGACTTCCAAAATGATTTGGCGACCCCCAGAATTCATCTCGCGACCCCAATTGGGGTCCCGATCCCAAGGTTGAGAATAGCTGCGTTAGAGGTACACCACATTGTTCTATCTGCCCTGTTCACACGTCTGAATGTTTGTGAGAACGGAGCTGCTGCAGTTTTTAAATACACTCACTGTTGCCTCTGTGGTCACACTCTGTGACAAATGTTAATGTAACATTAACCTGAACATTAGTGTTATAAACCATGAAACATGTTGTCCATTTGCAAGTAAGGGTGTCAAGGGTATTGTGTACTTTGGTGGATAACAACAAATCAAACCAACAAAGACATTTTTTCTTGTAAAGAAATAGTGTAAACAGTCTGTTGCAGTGGTGTAAAGTAACTAAGTACATTTATTCAAGTATTGTACTTAAGTAGAGATTGAAGGTACTTGTACTCTACTTGAGTATTCCCATTTTATGTAACTTTATACTTCTACTTCACTACATTTTGAGGCAAATATTGTACTTTTTACTCCACTAGATTTACCTGACAGCATTAGTTACTTTTCAGGTCGAGATTTAACCTAATAAAAACTCATAACAGTAAGTTAAGAAGATAAAATTAATTCTACCTTGAGAAAATTAAAATGCTATTTACATAAATGCATCAATAATAATAATAATCTGATAATATATTTAGAATATAAAACAATTTGAGTGGGTCCATTCTGCATAACAAGTTATTTTACTTTTGATACTTTAAGTACATTTTTATGCTGATACTTTTGTACTTTTACTTCAATAAATTTTGAATGCAAGACTTTTACTGTCGTTGAGTAACTTCACAGTGTGGTATTAGTACTGTGTCAGCAATAAAAGCAATGCATGAATGTGTACGGAGGTGTTGCAGTACAAAATCTACAGACAAAGATCAAAGGTGATGCCAACTGTTGGAATGGAGAGACATGGACCAGATCAGGCAGGAGCTCAGGCAGTCAGGTTTCACATTTGAACCGATACGGTACCAAATTTTTGGTACTTTTGCGCTTGTTTATGTGGTAATAAATGTTAATTTGTTTGATAATAAAATCATTTTTTTTCAATTCAACATATTTATTTCTCAAAATATAAACTATAAAATCTAAACTACTTGACTAAAATATATCAAAAGAATATAAAATCCAGGATGAGCAGTGCTTTATTGTTTTATTGTAACATGAAGGTTGCAGTGTTATTAAAGAATGCAGAGGAGCGCTCTCAGGTTGCAGGTGCACGGAGAAAAAAACAAAAAAAAGGTTGCAAGTGCACGTGTGATTTGTTGTGATGACGTCGTAGCTGTGCGGCGCAGCACCGGTCAGACAGTATTGTGGGCGTGGCATGGTTGGAATAAACAAAGTTGAGTCGGGCTGCTCTGTGCACATATCGAGGATGACGCAGGAGTCTGAGGGATTTAATTTCAGCGAGGCAGTTTGGAGTAAATTAGCAGGTAATATTCCAGAGTTGAAGAGCGGAGTATTAGCAGAGGACCAGAGATGCAGCAGCTAGCTGCTAGCTGTTAATGACTGGTCTACAGAAGAATGGAGAGAGCAAACGGAGTAAGGAAGGTCCAATCTGGAGGCAGACGAAGGCCAAGCCCAGGTAGAGACATTGGAGAGATAGCAGCTGGCGGCTAGCAGGCCTAGAGCCAGCTGTTCGTCTCTGCGCCGGGGTGGAAGAGGGCAGCAGCTAGTGGCTAGTGGCCGCGGTGAGCAGACAGGACCAGACGAGGAGGTAAATAAAAAAATAAAAAATAGTGCGATCGTCAGCAGGCTTGTTAATCAAAGACGTTAAATGAAAACAGGTTGAAATCAATGATCAATTTAAAGGTAACACCGTTAAGGTACCGAAACATGGTACCGTTTGATTTTACATGAATCGGTACTCGGTAATACCGACGGAATTCGGTCGGTACCTATAAAAGTACCGAATTCGGTACCCATCCCTAGTCAGGTACAGAAACATGGTAGAAGGTATAAGAGAGCAGAGGCTCAAAGCAACACTGACAAGCTGGCAGATATACACTGTAAAAAAAATGTTGTTTTTACGGTAAAAAACGGCAGCTGTGGTTGCCAGAACTTTACCGTAAGAAATACGGCGCAACTTTTTGTAATATTACGGTAAAATTATATTGGCACTGTTGATTTCACGTTTAAGATTGCCATTTTATTCCATATTTTACCGTAAAAATTAAATATAAATAAAATAAAAGTTTTTCCATCAAAAAAAAACGCTGTTCTGCCATATAACTGACAATAAAAAACATAAATGCTGCATGAGTTAAAGATTTTACCATTAAATATTACAGTATATTTTTGTTAGAGATATGGTGTTTAGTACATTTAACAGTGAGACAAAATATTTTTTGCAAAAAATAAATGCAAAAATGATGGCTTGTGTGTATATATATTACAGTTTGTTTTTGCTACAAACACAGTGCCAGTATATTTTACAGTGGAGTAATGTATTTTAAAAAATGAAATAAAATGTAAAAAATACTGTTTTTTGTCTGATATATACATTTCCAGTGTTTCATTGTTACTGAAACTGAATTAACCCATTTATCATTCTACGGTCTTTTACTGTCATGGTTTAGCAGTTTTTCACCGTAAAATCTACAGGGGGCTGGTATGAGTGGTGACAGTACTGATAAGGGGAAGTGGAAACAGGTGAGCAGGTGAAAAAAAAGACTCAGACAACTCTGACGACAGCTGGTGGATGGAGAGGGAATGACGAGATGCATGCAGCATTACTCGGCAGGCTTTAGCAGCTCAGCCCATAGTGTGAAGAAGGGACAAAGCAGCTTTCTTACTGCAGTTTTTTTAACTTTACTGTGGAACTGTGAAATACCTATTTTAAATGTTGCTTCCGTAATGAGTTGTTTGATCGATTTATTTCCTGTCCAGTGCATCCAATGCTAAAGGAAATTGTTAAGGAAACTTTACCCTCTGACCCCCAACAAGCTGTTTCATGGCTTTTTTTTTGTTCTTTTTTTTTTTCATTTTACTCGCTGTGGCCTTGTATTTCACTGCAATATATAAAGTGTACAAGCCCTGCACTTAAAAACTCTTTACCAAGTGCCCAAAAGTCCGTTTCCATCCATTTTCCGTTCAAGGGCTGTCAGAAAATGTCTTTCAACTGTAAGTGCTTTGAAAAAGTGAACATATCAACATGAATTTGGCACATATCGCCTGGACTCTAGTACTTTTTAATTAAGTAAGGGATCTGAATACTTTTTCCACCAATGGAACTGCATAACACTAAACTAACTAACTCTAAATCCCAACCCTTACCTTAAAACTAGCAGCCTCATAGCTAAAGAGAGGAGTCAGTCAGCCGTAACGTCGTGGGAGACACAAAAAGTGAGTCAAACACACTCTAAATGTGTTTAGAATTACAAATTACCTTTCGACTGTCTATTCTTGTTTATTTTTAACAACAATTTCAGCCCTCCTCCTTTATCCGGCCTTGGGACCGGCAGAAGTGACTTAAAAGAGACCTCCTCTAGCAGAGTTACTTAGGGTTTTTATTTAAGGTTTGTTTTTTCTGCACGACTATAACTGTGACTGTGATTCCACTGGGTGCGTAACGGCTGCAGATCCGTCACGCACCCATTATAATCAATGTGTGTGATTCCACCGACTGCAGATCCGCTGCGTAATGAGTCAAGGTTCTTGGCACTCTTTACCTTGAAATTGAACTGTGAGCCATTGACTTGTCATTGTCGGGGCAAAATGTTTATCAGTCTTGAAAGACTTACCTTGAAATTGAACTGTGGCATTGAATTAGACTATTTTGTTTACAAGCACATGCTGCCATTGGTGATATGTCACAGTCATACTTTTAACTTTGCTCCCAGATGAGGAATGTGTACCCCTGACAGTGGCTCTTTCATTTCCATAAAGTGGACTTATGTTTTACCCACAACACGTCCCTGGGTGGGCTTGAACCACCATCCTTTCGGTTAACAGACGAACGCGCTAACCAATTGCGCCACAGAGACACGTCTGACATCCATCTGAGGGGGTGTGGCCTCAACCTTCAGGCCACACCCACTTGCAGTTTCCAATGACTTGTCATTGTCGGCGCCAAATGTTTATCAATCTTTAAACAGTGATTTGGAAAATTTCAAGTGACCTTATCACGCAGTAGCAGAAGGTTCTTGGCACTTTTAACATTGAAATTGAACTGTGACATTGACTGAGATAATTTTGTTTACAAGGACATGCTGCCACTGGTGATATGTCACAGTCATACTTTTAACTTTGCTCCCAGATGAGGAATGTGTATCCCTGACAGTGGCTCGTTCATTTCCATAAAGTGGACTTCTGTTTTACCCACAACACGTCCCTGGGTGGGCTTGAACCACCATCCTTTCGGTTAACAGCCGAACGCGCTAACCAATTGCGCCACAGAGACACGTCTGACATTCATCTGAGGGGGTGTGGCCTCAACCTTCAGGCCACACCCACTTGCAGTTTCCATTGACTTGTCATTGTCGGCGCCAAATGTTTATCAATCTTTAAACAGAGATTTGGAAAATTTCAAGTGACCTTATCACGCAGTAGCAGAAGGTTCTTGGCACTTTTAACCGTGGCCTCAACCTTCAGGCCACACCCACTTGCAGTTTCCATTGACTTGTCATTGACTTGTCCAAATGTTTATCAATCTTTCATTTCCATAAAGTGGACTTATGTTTTACCCACAACACGTCCCTGGGTGGGCTTGAACCACCATCCTTTCAGTTAACAGCCGAACGCGCTAACCAATTGCGCCACAGAGACACATCTGAGGGGGTGTGGCCTCAACCTTCAGGCCACACCCACTTGCAGTTTCCATTGACTTGTCATTGACTTGTCCAAATGTTTATCAATCTTTCATTTCCATAAAGTGGACTTATGTTTTACCCACAACACGTCCCTGGGTGGGCTTGAACCACCATCCTTTCGGTTAACAGCCGAACGCGCTAACCAATTGCGCCACAGAGACACGTCTTAGGGGGTGTGGCCTCAACCTTCAAGCCACACCCACTTGCAGTTTCCATTGACTTGTCATTGTCGGGGCAAAATGTTTATCAATCTTTAAACAGTGATTTGGAAAATTTCAAGTGACCTTATCACGCAGAAGCAGAAGGTTCTTGGCACTTTTAACCTTGAAATTGAACTGTGACATTGACTGAGATAATTTTGTTTACAAGGACATGCTGCCACTGGTGATATGTCACAGTCATACTTTTAACTTTGCTCCCAGATGAGGAATGTGTACCCCTGACAGTGGCTCTTTCATTTCCATAAAGTGGACTTATGTTTTACCCACAACACGTCCCTGGGTGGGCTTGAACCACCATCCTTTCGGTTAACAGCCGAACGCGCTAACCAATTGCGCCACAGAGACACGTCTGATGTCTATCTGAGGGGGTGTGGCCTCAACCTTCAGGCCACACCCACTTGCAGTTTCCATGGACTTGTCATTGTCGGCGCAAAATGTTTATCAATCTTTAACCAGTGATTTGGAAAATTTCAAGTGACCTTATCACGCAGTAGCAGAAGGTTCTTGGCACTTTTAACCTTGAAATTGAACAGTGACATTGACTGAGATAATTTTGTTTACAAGGACATGCTGCCACTGGTGATATGTGACAGTCATACTTTTAACTTTGCTCCCAGATGAGGAATGTGTACCCCTGACAGTGGCTCTTTCATTTCCATAAAGTGGACTTATGTTTTACCCACAACACTTCCCTGGGTGGGCTTGAACCACCATCCTTTCGGTTAACAGCCGAACGCGCTAACCAATTGCGCCACAGAGACACGTCTGATGTCTATCTGAGGGGGTGTGGCCTCAACCTTCAGGCCACACCCACTTGCAGTTTCCATTGACTTGTCATTGTCGGCGCAAAATGTTTATCAATCTTTAACCAGTGATTTGGAAAATTTCAAGTGACCTTATCACGCAGTAGCAGAAGGTTCTTGGCACTTTTAACCTTGAAATTGAACAGTGACATTGACTGAGATAATTTTGTTTACAAGGACATGCTGCCACTGGTGATATGTCACAGTCATACTTTTAACTTTGCTCCCAGATGAGGAATGTGTACCCCTGACAGTGGCTCTTTCTTTTCCATGAAGTGGACTTATGTTTTACCCACAACACGTCCCTGGGTGGGCTTGAACCACCATCCTTTCGGTGAACGGCGGAACGCGCTAACCAATTGCGCCACAGAGACACGTCTGATGTCCGTTTGAGGGGGTGTGGCCTCAACCTTCAGGCCACACCCACTTGCAGTTTCCATTGACTTGTCATTGTCGGGGCAAAATGTTTATCAGTCTTGAAACACTTACCTTGAAATTGAACTGTGGCATTGAATTAGACTATTTTGTTTACAAGCACATGCTGCCATTGGTGATATGTCACAGTCATACTTTTAACTTTGCTCCCAGATGAGGAATGTGTACCCCTGACAGTGGCTCTTTCATTTCCATAAAGTGGACTTATGTTTTACCCACAACACGTCCCTGGGTGGGCTTGAACCACCATCCTTTCGGTTAACAGCCGAACGCGCTAACCAATTGCGCCACAGAGACACGTCTGATGTCTATCTGAGGGGGTGTGGCCTCAACCTTCAGGCCACACCCACTTGCAGTTTCCATGGACTTGTCATTGTCGGCGCAAAATGTTTATCAATCTTTAACCAGTGATTTGGAAAATTTCAAGTGACCTTATCACGCAGTAGCAGAAGGTTCTTGGCACTTTTAACCGTGGCCTCAACCTTCAGGCCACACCCACTTGCAGTTTCCATTGACTTGTCATTGACTTGTCCAAATGTTTATCAATCTTTCATTTCCATAAAGTGGACTTATGTTTTACCCACAACACGTCCCTGGGTGGGCTTGAACCACCATCCTTTCAGTTAACAGCCGAACGCGCTAACCAATTGCGCCACAGAGACACATCTGAGGGGGTGTGGCCTCAACCTTCAGGCCACACCCACTTGCAGTTTCCATTGACTTGTCATTGACTTGTCCAAATGTTTATCAATCTTTCATTTCCATAAAGTGGACTTATGTTTTACCCACAACACGTCCCTGGGTGGGCTTGAACCACCATCCTTTCGGTTAACAGCCGAACGCGCTAACCAATTGCGCCACAGAGACACGTCTTAGGGGGTGTGGCCTCAACCTTCAGGCCACACCCACTTGCAGTTTCCATTGACTTGTCATTGACTTGTCCAAATGTTTATCAATCTTTCATTTCCATAAAGTGGACTTATGTTTTACCCACAACACGTCCCTGGGTGGGCTTGAACCACCATCCTTTCGGTTAACAGCCGAACGCGCTAACCAATTGCGCCACAGAGACACGTCTGATGTCTATCTGAGGGGGTGTGGCCTCAACCTTCAGGCCACACCCACTTGCAGTTTCCATGGACTTGTCATTGTCGGCGCAAAATGTTTATCAATCTTTAACCAGTGATTTGGAAAATTTCAAGTGACCTTATCACGCAGTAGCAGAAGGTTCTTGGCACTTTTAACCGTGGCCTCAACCTTCAGGCCACACCCACTTGCAGTTTCCATTGACTTGTCATTGACTTGTCCAAATGTTTATCAATCTTTCATTTCCATAAAGTGGACTTATGTTTTACCCACAACACGTCCCTGGGTGGGCTTGAACCACCATCCTTTCGGTTAACAGCCGAACGCGCTAACCAATTGCGCCACAGAGACACGTCTTAGGGGGTGTGGCCTCAACCTTCAAGCCACACCCACTTGCAGTTTCCATTGACTTGTCATTGTCGGGGCAAAATGTTTATCAATCTTTAAACAGTGATTTGGAAAATTTCAAGTGACCTTATCACGCAGAAGCAGAAGGTTCTTGGCACTTTTAACCTTGAAATTGAACTGTGACATTGACTGAGATAATTTTGTTTACAAGGACATGCTGCCACTGGTGATATGTCACAGTCATACTTTTAACTTTGCTCCCAGATGAGGAATGTGTACCCCTGACAGTGGCTCTTTCATTTCCATAAAGTGGACTTATGTTTTACCCACAACACGTCCCTGGGTGGGCTTGAACCACCATCCTTTCGGTTAACAGCCGAACGCGCTAACCAATTGCGCCACAGAGACACGTCTGATGTCTATCTGAGGGGGTGTGGCCTCAACCTTCAGGCCACACCCACTTGCAGTTTCCATGGACTTGTCATTGTCGGCGCAAAATGTTTATCAATCTTTAACCAGTGATTTGGAAAATTTCAAGTGACCTTATCACGCAGTAGCAGAAGGTTCTTGGCACTTTTAACCTTGAAATTGAACAGTGACATTGACTGAGATAATTTTGTTTACAAGGACATGCTGCCACTGGTGATATGTCACAGTCATACTTTTAACTTTGCTCCCAGATGAGGAATGTGTACCCCTGACAGTGGCTCTTTCATTTCCATGAAGTGGACTTATGTTTTACCCACAACACGTCCCTGGGTGGGCTTGAACCACCATCCTTTCGGTGAACGGCGGAACGCGCTAACCAATTGCGCCACAGAGACACGTCTGATGTCCGTTTGAGGGGGTGTGGCCTCAACCTTCAGGCCACACCCACTTGCAGTTTCCATTGACTTGTCATTGTCGGGGCAAAATGTTTATCAGTCTTGAAACACTTACCTTGAAATTGAACTGTGGCATTGAATTAGACTATTTTGTTTACAAGCACATGCTGCCATTGGTGATATGTCACAGTCATACTTTTAACTTTGCTCCCAGATGAGGAATGTGTACCCCTGACAGTGGCTCTTTCATTTCCATAAAGTGGACTTATGTTTTACCCACAACACGTCCCTGGGTGGGCTTGAACCACCATCCTTTCGGTTAACAGCCGAACGCGCTAACCAATTGCGCCACAGAGACACGTCTTAGGGGGTGTGGCCTCAACCTTCAGGCCACACCCACTTGCAGTTTCCATTGACTTGTCATTGTCGGCGCAAAATGTTTATCAATCTTTAAACAGTGATTTGGAAAATTTCAAGTGACCTTATCACGCAGAAGCAGAAGGTTCTTTGCACTTTTGACCTTGAAATTGAACTGTGACATTGACTGAGATAATTTTGTTTACAAGGACATGCTGCCACTGGTGATATGTCACAGTCATACTTTTAACTTTGCTCCCAGATGAGGAATGTGTACCCCTGACAGTGGCTCTTTCATTTCCATAAATTGGACTTATGTTTTACCCACAACACGTCCCTGGGTGGGCTTGAACCACCATCCTTTCAGTTAACAGCCGAACGCGCTAACCAATTGCGCCACAGAGACACGTCTGACATCCATCTGAGGGGGTGTGGCCTCAACCTTCAGGCCACACCCACTTGCAGTTTCCATTGACTTGTCATTGTTGGGGCAAAGTGTTTATCAATCTTTAAATAGTTACCTTGAAATTGAACTGTGGCATTGAATTAGACTATTTTGTTTACAAGCACATGCTGCCAATGGTGATATGTCACAGTCATACTTTTAACTTTGCTCCCAGATGAGGAATGTGTACCCCTGACAGTGGCTCTTTCATTTCCATAAAGTGGACTTATGTTTTACCCACAACACGTCCCTGGGTGGGCTTGAACCACCATCCTTTCGGTTAACAGCCTAACGCGCTAACCAATTGCGCCACAGAGACACGTCTGACATCCATCTGAGGGGGTGTGGCCTCAACCTTCAGGCCACACCCACTTGCAGTTTCCATTGACTTGTCATTGTCGGCGCCAAATGTTTATCAATCTTTAAACAGTGATTTGGAAAATTTCAAGTGACCTTATCACGCAGTAGCAGAAGGTTCTTGGCACTTTTAACATTGAAATTGAACTGTGACATTGACTGAGATAATTTTGTTTACAAGGACATGCTGCCACTGGTGATATGTCACAGTCATACTTTTAACTTTGCTCCCAGATGAGGAATGTGTACCCCTGACAGTGGCTCGTTCATTTCCATAAAGTGGACTTATGTTTTACCCACAACACGTCCCTGGGTGGGCTTGAACCACCATCCTTTCGGTTAACAGCCGAACGTGCTAACCAATTGCGCCACAGAGACACGTCTGACATTCATCTGAGGGGGTGTGGCCTCAACCTTCAGGCCACACCCACTTGCGGTTTCCATTGACTTGTCATTGTCGGCGCCAAATGTTTATCAATCTTTAAACAGAGATTTGGAAAATTTCAAGTGACCTTATCACGCAGAAGCAGAAGGTTCTTGGCACTTTTAACCTTGAAATTGAAACCTTGAAACCATCCTTTCGGTTAACAGCCGAACGCGCTAACCAATTGCGCCACAGAGACACGTCTGATGTCCAACTGAGGGGGTGTGGCCTCAACCTTCAGGCCACACCCACTTGCAGTTTCCATTGACTTGTCATTGTCGGGGCAAAATGTTTATCAGTCTTGAAAGACTTACCTTGAAATTGAACTGTGGCATTGAATTAGACTATTTTGTTTACAAGCACATGCTGCCATTGGTGATATGTCACAGTCATACTTTTAACTTTGCTCCCAGATGAGGAATGTGTACCCCTGACAGTGGCTCTTTCATTTCCATAAAGTGGACTTATGTTTTACCCACAACACGTCCCTGGGTGGGCTCGAACCACCATCCTTTCGGTTAACAGCCGAACGCGCTAACCAATTGCGCCACAGAGACATGTCTGATGTCTGTTTGAGGGGGTGTGGCCTCAACCTTCAGGCCACACCCACTTGCAGTTTCCATTGACTTGTCATTGTCGGGGCAAAATGTTTATCAGTCTTGAAACACTTACCTTGAAATTGAACTGTGGCATTGAATTAGACTATTTTGTTTACAAGCACATGCTGCCATTGGTGATATGTCACAGTCATACTTTTAACTTTGCTCCCAGATGAGGAATGTGTACCCCTGACAGTGGCTCTTTCATTTCCATAAAGTGGACTTATGTTTTACCCACAACACGTCCCTGGGTGGGCTTGAACCACCATCCTTTCGGTTAACAGCCGAACGCGCTAACCAATTGCGCCACAGAGACACGTCTGATGTCTATCTGAGGGGGTGTGGCCTCAACCTTCAGGCCACACCCACTTGCAGTTTCCATGGACTTGTCATTGTCGGCGCAAAATGTTTATCAATCTTTAACCAGTGATTTGGAAAATTTCAAGTGACCTTATCACGCAGTAGCAGAAGGTTCTTGGCACTTTTAACCTTGAAATTGAACTGTGACATTGACTGAGATAATTTTGTTTACAAGGACATGCTGCCACTGGTGATATGTGACAGTCATACTTTTAACTTTGCTCCCAGATGAGGAATGTGTACCCCTGACAGTGGCTCTTTCATTTCCATGAAGTGGACTTATGTTTTACCCACAACACGTCCCTGGGTGGGCTTGAACCACCATCCTTTCGGTGAACGGCCGAACGCGCTAACCAATTGCGCCACAGAGACACTTCTGATGTCCTTTTGAGGGTGTGTGGCCTCAACCTTCAGGCCACACCCACTTGCAGTTTCCATTGACTTGTCATTGTCGGGGCAAAATGTTTATCAGTCTTGAAACACTTACCTTGAAATTGAACTGTGGCATTGAATTAGACTATTTTGTTTACAAGCACATGCTGCCATTGGTGATATGTCACAGTCATACTTTTAACTTTGCTCCCAGATGAGGAATGTGTACCCCTGACAGTGGCTCTTTCATTTCCATAAAGTGGACTTATGTTTTACCCACAACACGTCCTTGGGTGGGCTTGAACCACCATCCTTTCGGTTAACAGCCAAACGCGCTAACCAATTGCGCCACAGAGACACGTCTGATGTCCATCTGAGGGGGTGTGGCCTCAACCTTCAGGCCACACCCACTTGCAGTTTCCATTGACTTGTCATTGTCGGGGCAAAATGTTTATCAATCTTTAAACAGTGATTTGGAAAATTTCAAGTGACCTTATCACGCAGTAGCAGAAGGTTCTTGGCACTTTTAACCTTGAAATTGAACTGTGAGATTGACTTAGATCATTTTGTTGACAAGGACATGCTGCCACTGGTGATATGTCACAGTCATACTTTTAATTTTGCTCCCAGATGAGGAATGTGTACCCCTGACAGTGGCTCTTTCATTTCCATAAAGTGGACTTATG
Organism: Centropristis striata; assembly: GCF_030273125.1. Lineage (NCBI taxonomy): Eukaryota > Metazoa > Chordata > Actinopteri > Perciformes > Serranidae > Centropristis > Centropristis striata. The sequence goes on from NC_081533.1 coordinate 33,274,555, forward strand.
TTTTACCCACAACACGTCCCTGGGTGGGCTTGAACCACCATCCTTTCGGTTAACAGCCGAACGCGCTAACCAATTGCGCCACAGAGACACGTCTGATGTCCAACTGAGGGGGTGTGGCCTCAACCTTCAGGCCACACCCATTTGCAGTTTCCATTGACTTGTCATTGTTGGGGCAAAGTGTTTATCAATCTTTAAATAGTTACCTTGAAATTGAACTGTGACATTAAATTAGACAATTTTCTTCACAAGCACATGCTGCCACTGGTGATATGTCACAGTCATACTTTTAACTTTGCTCCCAGATGAGGAATGTGTACCCCTGACAGTGGCTCTTTCATTTCCATAAAGTGGACTTATGTTTTACCCACAACACGTCCCTGGGTGGGCTTGAACCACCATCCTTTCGGTTAACAGCCGAACGCGCTAACCAATTGCGCCACAGAGACACGTCTTAGGGGGTGTGGCCTCAACCTTCAGGCCACACCCACTTGCAGTTTCCATTGACTTGTCATTGTCGGCGCCAAATGTTTATCAATCTTTAAACAGTGATTTGGAAAATTTCAAGTGACCTTATCACGCAGTAGCAGAAGGTTCTTGGCACTTTTAACCTTGAAATTGAACTGTGACATTGACTGAGATAATTTTGTTTACAAGGACATGCTGCCACTGGTGATATGTGACAGTCATACTTTTAACTTTGCTCCCAGATGAGGAATGTGTACCCCTGACAGTGGCTCTTTCATTTCCATAAAGTGGACTTATGTTTTACCCACAACACGTCCCTGGGTGGGCTTGAACCACCATCCTTTCGGTTAACAGCCGAACGTGCTAACCAATTGCGCCACAGAGACACGTCTTAGGGTGTGTGGCCTCAACCTTCAGGCCACACCCACTTGCAGTTTCCATTGACTTGTCATTGTCGGCGCAAAATGTTTATCAATCTTTAAACAGTGATTTGGAAAATTTCAAGTGACCTTATCACGCAGAAGCAGAAGGTTCTTGGCACTTTTGACCTTGAAATTGAACTGTGACATTGACTGAGATAATTTTGTTTACAAGGACATGCTGCCACTGGTGATATGTCACAGTCATACTTTTAACTCTGCTCCCAGATGAGGAATGTGTACCCCTGACAGTGGCTCTTTCATTTCCATAAAGTGGACTTATGTTTTACCCACAACACGTCCCTGGGTGGGCTTGAACCACCATCCTTTCGGTTAACAGCTGAAAGCGCTAACCAATTGCGCCACAGAGACACGTCTGACATCCATCTGAGGGGGTGTGGCCTCAACCTTCAGGCCACACCCACTTGCAGTTTCCATTGACTTGTCATTGTCGGCGCCAAATGTTTATCAATCTTTAAACAGTGATTTGGAAAATTTCAAGTGACCTTATCACGCAGTAGCAGAAGGTTCTTGGCACTTTTAACCTTGAAATTGAACTGTGACATTGACTGAGATAATTTTGTTTACAAGCACATGCTGCCACTGGTGATATGTCGCAGTCATACTTTTGACTTTGCTCCCAGATGAGGAATGTGTACCCCTGACAGTGGCTCTTTCATTTCCATAAAGTGGACTTATGTTTTACCCACAACACGTCCCTGGGTGGGCTTGAACCACCATCCTTTCGGTTAACAGCCGAACGCGCTAACCAATTGCGCCACAGAGACACATCTGAGGGGGTGTGGCCTCAACCTTCAGGCCACACCCACTTGCAGTTTCCATTGACTTGTCATTGACTTGTCCAAATGTTTATCAATCTTTCATTTCCATAAAGTGGACTTATGTTTTAACCACAACACGTCCCTGGGTGGGCTTGAACCACCATCCTTTCGGTTAACAGCCGAACGCGCTAACCAATTGCGCCACAGAGACACGTCTTAAGGGGGGTGGCCTCAACCTTCAGGCCACACCCACTTGCAGTTTCCATTGACTTGTAATTGTCGGCGCAAAATGTTTATCAATCTTTAAACAGTGATTTGGAAAATTTCAAGTGACCTTATCACGCAGAAGCAGAAGGTTCTTGGCACTTTTGACCTTGAAATTGAACTGTGACATTGACTGAGATAATTTTGTTTACAAGGACATGCTGCCACTGGTGATATGTCACAGTCATACTTTTAACTCTGCTCCCAGATGAGGAATGTGTACCCCTGACAGTGGCTCTTTCATTTCCATAAAGTGGACTTGTGTTTTACCCACAACACGTCCCTGGGTGGGCTTGAACCACCATCCTTTCTGTTAACAGCCAAATGCGCTAACCAATTGCGCCACAGAGACACGTCTGACATCCATCTGAGGGGGTGTGGCCTCAACCTTCAGGCCACACCCACTTGCAGTTTCCATTGACTTGTCATTGTTGGGGCAAAATGTTTATCAATCTTTAAACAGTTACCTTGAAATTGAACTGTGACATTGAATTAGACAATTTTCTTCACAAGCACATGCTGCCACTGGTGATATGTCACAGTCATACTTTTAACTTTGCTCCCAGATGAGGAATGTGTACCCCTGACAGTGGCTCTTTCATTTCCATAAAGTGGACTTATGTTTTACCCACAACACTTCCCTGGGTGGGCTTGAACCACCATCCTTTCGGTTAACAGCCGAACGCACTAACCAATTGCGCCACAGAGACACATCTGACATCCATCTGAGGGGGTGTGGCCTCAACCTTCAGGCCACACCCACTTGCAGTTTCCATTGACTTGTCATTGTCGGGGCAAAATGTTTATCAGTCTTGAAACACTTACCTTGAAATTGAACTGTGGCATTGAATTAGACTATTTTGTTTACAAGCACATGCTGCCATTGGTGATATGTCACAGTCATACTTTTAACTTTGCTCCCAGATGAGGAATGTGTACCCCTGACAGTGGCTCTTTCATTTCCATAAAGTGGACTTATGTTTTACCCACAACACGTCCCTGGGTGGGCTTGAACCACCATCCTTTCGGTTAACAGCCGAACGCGCTAACCAATTGCGCCACAGAGACACGTCTGATGTCTATCTGAGGGGGTGTGGCCTCAACCTTCAGGCCACACCCACTTGCAGTTTCCATTGACTTGTCATTGTTGGGGCAAAATGTTTAACAATCTTTAAACAGTTACCTTGAAATTGAACTGTGACATTGAATTAGACAATTTTCTTCACAAGCACATGCTGCCACTGGTGATATGTCACAGTCATACTTTTAACTTTGCTCCCAGATGAGGAATGTGTACCCCTGACAGTGGCTCTTTCATATCCATAAAGTGGACTTATGTTTTACCCACAACACGTCCCTGGGTGGGCTTGAACCACCATCCTTTCGGTTAACAGCCGAAAGCGCTAACCAATTGCGCCACAGAGACACGTCTGATGTCCATCTGAGGGGGTGTGGCCTCAACCTTCAGGCCACACCCACTTGCAGTTTCCATTGACTTGTCATTGTCGGGGCAAAATGTTTATCAATCTTTAAACAGTGATTTGGAAAATTTCAAGTGACCTTATCACGCAGTAGCAGAAGGTTCTTGGCACTTTTAACCTTGAAATTGAACTGTGAGATTGACTTAGATCATTTTGTTGACAAGGACATGCTGCCACTGGTGATATGTCACAGTCATACTTTTAATTTTGCTCCCAGATGAGGAATGTGTACCCCTGACAGTGGCTCTTTCATTTCCATAAAGTGGACTTATGTTTTACCCACAACACGTCCCTGGGTGGGCTTGAACCACCATCCTTTCGGTTAACAGCCGAACGCGCTAACCAATTGCGCCACAGAGACACGTCTGATGTCCAACTGAGGGGGTGTGGCCTCAACCTTCAGGCCACACCCATTTGCAGTTTCCATTGACTTGTCATTGTTGGGGCAAAGTGTTTATCAATCTTTAAATAGTTACCTTGAAATTGAACTGTGACATTAAATTAGACAATTTTCTTCACAAGCACATGCTGCCACTGGTGATATGTCACAGTCATACTTTTAACTTTGCTCCCAGATGAGGAATGTGTACCCCTGACAGTGGCTCTTTCATTTCCATAAAGTGGACTTATGTTTTACCCACAACACGTCCCTGGGTGGGCTTGAACCACCATCCTTTCGGTTAACAGCCGAACGCGCTAACCAATTGCGCCACAGAGACACGTCTTAGGGGGTGTGGCCTCAACCTTCAGGCCACACCCACTTGCAGTTTCCATTGACTTGTCATTGTCGGCGCCAAATGTTTATCAATCTTTAAACAGTGATTTGGAAAATTTCAAGTGACCTTATCACGCAGTAGCAGAAGGTTCTTGGCACTTTTAACCTTGAAATTGAACTGTGACATTGACTGAGATAATTTTGTTTACAAGGACATGCTGCCACTGGTGATATGTCACAGTCATACTTTTAACTTTGCTCCCAGATGAGGAATGTGTACCCCTGACAGTGGCTCTTTCATTTCCATAAAGTGGACTTATGTTTTACCCACAACACGTCCCTGGGTGGGCTTGAACCACCATCCTTTCGGTTAACAGCCGAACGCGCTAACCAATTGCGCCACAGAGACACGTCTGACATCCATCTGAGGGGGTGTGGCCTCAACCTTCAGGCCACACCCACTTGAAGTTTCCATTGACTTGTCATTGTTGGGGCAAAATGTTTATCAATCTTTAAACAGTTACCTTGAAATTGAACTGTGACATTGAATTAGACAATTTTCTTCACAAGCACATGCTGCCACTGGTGATATGTCACAGTCATACTTTTAACTTTGCTCCCAGATGAGGAATGTGTACCCCTGACAGTGGCTCTTTCATATCCATAAAGTGGACTTATGTTTTACCCACAACACGTCCCTGGGTGGGCTTGAACCACCATCCTTTCGGTTAACAGCCGAACGCGCTAACCAATTGCGCCAAAGAGACACGTCTGAGGGGGTGTGGCCTCAACCTTCAGGCCACACCCACTTGCAGTTTCCATTGACTTGTCATTGACTTGTCCAAATTTTTATCAATCTTTCATTTCCATAAAGTGGACTTATGTTTTACCCACAACACGTCCCTGGGTGGGCTTGAACCACCATCCTTTCGGTTAACAGCCGAACGTGCTAACCAATTGCGCCACAGAGACACGTCTTAGGGGGTGTGGCCTCAACCTTCAGGCCACACCCACTTGCAGTTTCCATTGACTTGTCATTGTCGGCGCAAAATGTTTATCAATCTTTAAACAGTGATTTGGAAAATTTCAAGTGACCTTATCACGCAGAAGCAGAAGGTTCTTGGCACTTTTGACCTTGAAATTGAACTGTGACATTGACTGAGATAATTTTGTTTACAAGGACATGCTGCCACTGGTGATATGTCACAGTCATACTTTTAACTCTGCTCCCAGATGAGGAATGTGTACCCCTGACAGTGGCTCTTTCATTTCCATAAAGTGGACTTATGTTTTACCCACAACACGTCCCTGGGTGGGCTTGAACCACCATCCTTTCGGTTAACAGCTGAAAGCGCTAACCAATTGCGCCACAGAGACACGTCTGACATCCATCTGAGGGGGTGTGGCCTCAACCTTCAGGCCACACCCACTTGCAGTTTCCATTGACTTGTCATTGTCGGCGCCAAATGTTTATCAATCTTTAAACAGTGATTTGGAAAATTTCAAGTGACCTTATCACGCAGTAGCAGAAGGTTCTTGGCACTTTTAACCTTGAAATTGAACTGTGACATTGACTGAGATAATTTTGTTTACAAGGACATGCTGCCACTGGTGATATGTCACAGTCATACTTTTAACTTTGCTCCCAGATGAGGAATGTGTACCCCTGACAGTGGCTCTTTCATTTCCATAAAGTGGACTTATGTTTTACCCACAACACGTCCCTGGGTGGGCTTGAACCACCATCCTTTCGGTTAACAGCCGAACGCGCTAACCAATTGCGCCACAGAGACACGTCTGACATCCATCTGAGGGGGTGTGGCCTCAACCTTCAGGCCACACCCACTTGCAGTTTCCATTGACTTGTCATTGTTGGGGCAAAATGTTTATCAATCTTTAAACAGTTACCTTGAAATTGAACTGTGACATTGAATTAGACAATTTTCTTCACAAGCACATGCTGCCACTGGTGATATGTCACAGTCATACTTTTAACTTTGCTCCCAGATGAGGAATGTGTACCCCTGACAGTGGCTCTTTCATATCCATAAAGTGGACTTATGTTTTACCCACAACACGTCCCTGGGTGGGCTTGAACCACCATCCTTTCGGTTAACAGCCGAACGCGCTAACCAATTGCGCCACAGAGACACGTCTGAGGGGGTGTGGCCTCAACCTTCAGGCCACACCCACTTGCAGTTTCCATTGACTTGTCATTGACTTGTCCAAATTTTTATCAATCTTTCATTTCCATAAAGTGGACTTATGTTTTACCCACAACACGTCCCTGGGTGGGCTTGAACCACCATCCTTTCGGTTAACAGCCGAACGTGCTAACCAATTGCGCCACAGAGACACGTCTTAGGGGGTGTGGCCTCAACCTTCAGGCCACACCCACTTGCAGTTTCCATTGACTTGTCATTGTCGGCGCAAAATGTTTATCAATCTTTAAACAGTGATTTGGAAAATTTCAAGTGACCTTATCACGCAGAAGCAGAAGGTTCTTGGCACTTTTGACCTTGAAATTGAACTGTGACATTGACTGAGATAATTTTGTTTACAAGGACATGCTGCCACTGGTGATATGTCACAGTCATACTTTTAACTCTGCTCCCAGATGAGGAATGTGTACCCCTGACAGTGGCTCTTTCATTTCCATAAAGTGGACTTATGTTTTACCCACAACACGTCCCTGGGTGGGCTTGAACCACCATCCTTTCGGTTAACAGCTGAAAGCGCTAACCAATTGCGCCACAGAGACACGTCTGACATCCATCTGAGGGGGTGTGGCCTCAACCTTCAGGCCACACCCACTTGCAGTTTCCATTGACTTGTCATTGTCGGCGCCAAATGTTTATCAATCTTTAAACAGTGATTTGGAAAATTTCAAGTGACCTTATCACGCAGTAGCAGAAGGTTCTTGGCACTTTTAACCTTGAAATTGAACTGTGACATTGACTGAGATAATTTTGTTTACAAGCACATGCTGCCACTGGTGATATGTCGCAGTCATACTTTTGACTTTGCTCCCAGATGAGGAATGTGTACCCCTGACAGTGGCTCTTTCATTTCCATAAAGTGGACTTATGTTTTACCCACAACACGTCCCTGGGTGGGCTTGAACCACCATCCTTTCGGTTAACAGCCGAACGCGCTAACCAATTGCGCCACAGAGACACATCTGAGGGGGTGTGGCCTCAACCTTCAGGCCACACCCACTTGCAGTTTCCATTGACTTGTCATTGACTTGTCCAAATGTTTATCAATCTTTCATTTCCATAAAGTGGACTTATGTTTTAACCACAACACGTCCCTGGGTGGGCTTGAACCACCATCCTTTCGGTTAACAGCCGAACGCGCTAACCAATTGCGCCACAGAGACACGTCTGAGGGGGTGTGGCCTCAACCTTCAGGCCACACCCACTTGCAGTTTCCATTGACTTGTCCAAATTTTTATCAATCTTTCATTTCCATAAAGTGGACTTATGTTTTACCCACAACACGTCCCTGGGTGGGCTTGAACCACCATCCTTTCGGTTAACAGCCGAACGTGCTAACCAATTGCGCCACAGAGACACGTCTTAGGGGGTGTGGCCTCAACCTTCAGGCCACACCCACTTGCAGTTTCCATTGACTTGTCATTGTCGGCGCAAAATGTTTATCAATCTTTAAACAGTGATTTGGAAAATTTCAAGTGACCTTATCACGCAGAAGCAGAAGGTTCTTGGCACTTTTGACCTTGAAATTGAACTGTGACATTGACTGAGATAATTTTGTTTACAAGGACATGCTGCCACTGGTGATATGTCACAGTCATACTTTTAACTCTGCTCCCAGATGAGGAATGTGTACCCCTGACAGTGGCTCTTTCATTTCCATAAAGTGGACTTATGTTTTACCCACAACACGTCCCTGGGTGGGCTTGAACCACCATCCTTTCGGTTAACAGCTGAAAGCGCTAACCAATTGCGCCACAGAGACACGTCTGACATCCATCTGAGGGGGTGTGGCCTCAACCTTCAGGCCACACCCACTTGCAGTTTCCATTGACTTGTCATTGTCGGCGCCAAATGTTTATCAATCTTTAAACAGTGATTTGGAAAATTTCAAGTGACCTTATCACGCAGTAGCAGAAGGTTCTTGGCACTTTTAACCTTGAAATTGAACTGTGACATTGACTGAGATAATTTTGTTTACAAGCACATGCTGCCACTGGTGATATGTCGCAGTCATACTTTTGCTCCCAGATGAGGAATGTGTACCCCTGACAGTGGCTCTTTCATTTCCATAAAGTGGACTTATGTTTTACCCACAACACGTCCCTGGGTGGGCTTGAACCACCATCCTTTCGGTTAACAGCCGAACGCGCTAACCAATTGCGCCACAGAGACACATCTGAGGGGGTGTGGCCTCAACCTTCAGGCCACACCCACTTGCAGTTTCCATTGACTTGTCATTGACTTGTCCAAATGTTTATCAATCTTTCATTTCCATAAAGTGGACTTATGTTTTAACCACAACACGTCCCTGGGTGGGCTTGAACCACCATCCTTTCGGTTAACAGCCGAACGCGCTAACCAATTGCGCCACAGAGACACGTCTTAAGGGGGGTGGCCTCAACCTTCAGGCCACACCCACTTGCAGTTTCCATTGACTTGTAATTGTCGGCGCAAAATGTTTATCAATCTTTAAACAGTGATTTGGAAAATTTCAAGTGACCTTATCACGCAGAAGCAGAAGGTTCTTGGCACTTTTGACCTTGAAATTGAACTGTGACATTGACTGAGATAATTTTGTTTACAAGGACATGCTGCCACTGGTGATATGTCACAGTCATACTTTTAACTCTGCTCCCAGATGAGGAATGTGTACCCCTGACAGTGGCTCTTTCATTTCCATAAAGTGGACTTGTGTTTTACCCACAACACGTCCCTGGGTGGGCTTGAACCACCATCCTTTCTGTTAACAGCCGAACGCGCTAACCAATTGCGCCACAGAGACACGTCTGAGGGGGTGTGGCCTCAACCTTCAGGCCACACCCACTTGCAGTTTCCATTGACTTGTCATTGACTTGTCCAAATGTTTATCAATCTTTCATTTCCATAAAGTGGACTTATGTTTTAACCACAACACGTCCCTGGGTGGGCTTGAACCACCATCCTTTCGGTTAACAGCCAAACGCGCTAACCAATTGCGCCACAGAGACACGTCTTAAGGGGGGGTGGCCTCAACCTTCAGGCCACACCCACTTGCAGTTTCCATTGACTTGTAATTGTTGGCGCAAAATGTTTATCAATCTTTAACCTGGGTGGGCTTGAACCACCATCCTTTCGGTTAACAGCTGAACGCGCTAACCAATTGCGCCACAGAGACACGTCTGACATCCATCTGAGGGGGTGTGGCCTCAACCTTCAGGCCACACCCACTTGCAGTTTCCATTGACTTGTCATTGTTGGGGCAAAATGTTTATCAATCTTTAAACAGTTACCTTGAAATTGAACTGTGACATTGAATTAGACAATTTTCTTCACAAGCACATGCTGCCACTGGTGATATGTCACAGTCATACTTTTAACTTTGCTCCCAGATGAGGAATGTGTACCCCTGACAGTGGCTCTTTCATTTCCATAAAGTGGACTTATGTTTTACCCACAACACGTCCCTGGGTGGGCTTGAACCACCATCCTTTCGGTTAACAGCCGAACGCACTAACCAATTGCGCCACAGAGACACGTCTGACATCCATCTGAGGGGGTGTGGCCTCAACCTTCAGGCCACACCCACTTGCAGTTTCCATTGACTTGTCATTGTCGGCGCAAAATGTTTATCAATCTTTAACCAGTGATTTGGAAAATTTCAAGTGACCTTATCACGCAGTAGCAGAAGGTTCTTGGCACTTTTAACCTTGAAATTGAACTGTGACATTGACTGAGATAATTTTGTTTACAAGGACATGCTGCCACTGGTGATATGTGACAGTCATACTTTTAACTTTGCTCCCAGATGAGGAATGTGTACCCCTGACAGTGGCTCTTTCATTTCCATGAAGTGGACTTATGTTTTACCCACAACACGTCCCTGGGTGGGCTTGAACCACCATCCTTTCGGTGAACGGCCGAACGCGCTAACCAATTGCGCCACAGAGACACTTCTGATGTCCGTTTGAGGGGGTGTGGCCTCAACCTTCAGGCCACACCCACTTGCAGTTTCCACTTGACTTGTCATTGTTGGGGCAAAGTGTTTATCAATCTTTAAATAGTTACCTTGAAATTGAACTGTGACATTAAATTAGACAATTTTCTTCACAAGCATATGCTGCCACTGGTGATATGTCACAGTCATACTTTTAACTTTGCTCCCAGATGAGGAATGTGTACCCCTGACAGTGGCTCTTTCATTTCCATAAAGTGGACTTATGTTTTACCCACAACACGTCCCTGGGTGGGCTTGAACCACCATCCTTTCGGTTAACAGCCGAACGCGCTAACCAATTGCGCCACAGAGACACGTCTTAGGGGGTGTGGCCTCAACCTTCAGGCCACACCCACTTGCAGTTTCCATTGACTTGTCATTGTCGGCGCCAAATGTTTATCAATCTTTAAACAGTGATTTGGAAAATTTCAAGTGACCTTATCACGCAGTAGCAGAAGGTTCTTGGCACTTTTAACCTTGAAATTGAACTGTGACATTGACTGAGATAATTTTGTTTACAAGGACATGCTGCCACTGGTGATATGTCACAGTCATACTTTTAACTTTGCTCCCAGATGAGGAATGTGTACCCCTGACAGTGGCTCTTTCATTTCCATAAAGTGGACTTATGTTTTACCCACAACACGTCCCTGGGTGGGCTTGAACCACCATCCTTTCGGTTAACAGCCGAACGCGCTAACCAATTGCGCCACAGAGACACGTCTGACATCCATCTGAGGGGGTGTGGCCTCAACCTTCAGGCCACACCCACTTGCAGTTTCCATTGACTTGTCATTGTTGGGGCAAAATGTTTATCAATCTTTAAACAGTTACCTTGAAATTGAACTGTGACATTGAATTAGACAATTTTCTTCACAAGCACATGCTGCCACTGGTGATATGTCACAGTCATACTTTTAACTTTGCTCCCAGATGAGGAATGTGTACCCCTGACAGTGGCTCTTTCATATCCATAAAGTGGACTTATGTTTTACCCACAACACGTCCCTGGGTGGGCTTGAACCACCATCCTTTCGGTTAACAGCCGAACGCGCTAACCAATTGCGCCACAGAGACACGTCTGAGGGGGTGTGGCCTCAACCTTCAGGCCACACCCACTTGCAGTTTCCATTGACTTGTCATTGACTTGTCCAAATTTTTATCAATCTTTCATTTCCATAAAGTGGACTTATGTTTTACCCACAACACGTCCCTGGGTGGGCTTGAACCACCATCCTTTCGGTTAACAGCCGAACGTGCTAACCAATTGCGCCACAGAGACACGTCTTAGGGGGTGTGGCCTCAACCTTCAGGCCACACCCACTTGCAGTTTCCATTGACTTGTCATTGTCGGCGCAAAATGTTTATCAATCTTTAAACAGTGATTTGGAAAATTTCAAGTGACCTTATCACGCAGAAGCAGAAGGTTCTTGGCACTTTTGACCTTGAAATTGAACTGTGACATTGACTGAGATAATTTTGTTTACAAGGACATGCTGCCACTGGTGATATGTCACAGTCATACTTTTAACTCAACCTCAACCTTCAGGCCACACCCACTTGCAGTTTCCATTGACTTGTCATTGTCGGCGCCAAATGTTTATCAATCTTTAAACAGTGATTTGGAAAATTTCAAGTGACCTTATCACGCAGTAGCAGAAGGTTCTTGGCACTTTTAACCTTGAAATTGAACTGTGACATTGACTGAGATAATTTTGTTTACAAGCACATGCTGCCACTGGTGATATGTCGCAGTCATACTTTTGCTCCCAGATGAGGAATGTGTACCCCTGACAGTGGCTCTTTCATTTCCATAAAGTGGACTTATGTTTTACCCACAACACGTCCCTGGGTGGGCTTGAACCACCATCCTTTCGGTTAACAGCCGAACGCGCTAACCAATTGCGCCACAGAGACACATCTGAGGGGGGTGTGGCCTCAACCTTCAGGCCACACCCACTTGCAGTTTCCATTGACTTGTCATTGACTTGTCCAAATGTTTATCAATCTTTCATTTCCATAAAGTGGACTTATGTTTTAACCACAACACGTCCCTGGGTGGGCTTGAACCACCATCCTTTCGGTTAACAGCCGAACGCGCTAACCAATTGCGCCACAGAGACACGTCTTAAGGGGGGTGGCCTCAACCTTCAGGCCACACCCACTTGCAGTTTCCATTGACTTGTAATTGTCGGCGCAAAATGTTTATCAATCTTTAAACAGTGATTTGGAAAATTTCAAGTGACCTTATCACGCAGAAGCAGAAGGTTCTTGGCACTTTTGACCTTGAAATTGAACTGTGAGATTGACTGAGATAATTTTGTTTACAAGGACATGCTGCCACTGGTGATATGTCACAGTCATACTTTTAACTCTGCTCCCAGATGAGGAATGTGTACCCCTGACAGTGGCTCTTTCATTTCCATAAAGTGGACTTGTGTTTTACCCACAACACGTCCCTGGGTGGGCTTGAACCACCATCCTTTCTGTTAACAGCCGAACGCGCTAACCAATTGCGCCACAGAGACACGTCTGAGGGGGTGTGGCCTCAACCTTCAGGCCACACCCACTTGCAGTTTCCATTGACTTGTCATTGACTTGTCCAAATGTTTATCAATCTTTCATTTCCATAAAGTGGACTTATGTTTTAACCACAACACGTCCCTGGGTGGGCTTGAACCACCATCCTTTCGGTTAACAGCCGAACGCGCTAACCAATTGCGCCACAGAGACATGTCTTAAGGGGGGGTGGCCTCAACCTTCAGGCCACACCCACTTGCAGTTTCCATTGACTTGTAATTGTTGGCGCAAAATGTTTATCAATCTTTAACCTGGGTGGGCTTGAACCACCATCCTTTCGGTTAACAGCTGAACGCGCTAACCAATTGCGCCACAGAGACACGTCTGACATCCATCTGAGGGGGTGTGGCCTCAACCTTCAGGCCACACCCACTTGCAGTTTCCATTGACTTGTCATTGTTGGGGCAAAATGTTTATCAATCTTTAAACAGTTACCTTGAAATTGAACTGTGACATTGAATTAGACAATTTTCTTCACAAGCACATGCTGCCACTGGTGATATGTCACAGTCATACTTTTAACTTTGCTCCCAGATGAGGAATGTGTACCCCTGACAGTGGCTCTTTCATTTCCATAAAGTGGACTTATGTTTTACCCACAACACGTCCCTGGGTGGGCTTGAACCACCATCCTTTCGGTTAACAGCCGAACGCGCTAACCAATTGCGCCACAGAGACACGTCTGACATCCATCTGAGGGGGTGTGGCCTCAACCTTCAGGCCACACCCACTTGCAGTTTCCATTGACTTGTCATTGTCGGCGCCAAATGTTTATCAATCTTTAAACAGATTTGGAAAATTTCAAGTGACCTTATCACGCAGTAGCAGAAGGTTCTTGGCACTTTTAACCTTGAAATTGAACTGTGACATTGACTGAGATAATTTTGTTTACAAGGACATGCTGCCACTGGTGATATGTCACAGTCATACTTTTAACTTTGCTCCCAGATGAGGAATGTGTACCCCTGACAGTGGCTCTTTCATTTCCATAAAGTGGACTTATGTTTTACCCACAACACGTCCCTGGGTGGGCTTGAACCACCATCCTTTCGGTTAACAGCCGAACGCGCTAACCAATTGCGCCACAGAGACACGTCTGATGTCCAACTGAGGGGGTGTGGCCTCAACCTTCAGGCCACACCCACTTGCAGTTTCCATTGACTTGTCATTGTCGGCGCCAAATGTTTATCAATCTTTAAACAGTGATTTGGAAAATTTCAAGTGACCTTATCACGCAGTAGCAGAAGGTTCTTGGCACTTTTAACCTTGAAATTGAACTGTGACATTGACTGAGATAATTTTGTTTACAAGGACATGCTGCCACTGGTGATATGTCACAGTCATACTTTTAACTTTGCTCCCAGATGAGGAATGTGTACCCCTGACAGTGGCTCTTTCATTTCCATAAAGTGGACTTATGTTTTACCCACAACACGTCCCTGGGTGGGCTTGAACCACCATCCTTTCGGTTAACAGCCGAACGCGCTAACCAATTGCGCCACAGAGACACGTCTGACATCCATCTGAGGGGGTGTGGCCTCAACCTTCAGGCCACACCCACTTGCAGTTTCCATTGACTTGTCATTGTTGGGGCAAAATGTTTATCAATCTTTAAACAGTTACCTTGAAATTGAACTGTGACATTGAATTAGACAATTTTCTTCACAAGCACATGCTGCCACTGGTGATATGTCACAGTCATACTTTTAACTTTGCTCCCAGATGAGGAATGTGTACCCCTGACAGTGGCTCTTTCATATCCATAAAGTGGACTTATGTTTTACCCACAACACGTCCCTGGGTGGGCTTGAACCACCATCCTTTCGGTTAACAGCCGAACGCGCTAACCAATTGCGCCACAGAGACACGTCTGAGGGGGTGTGGCCTCAACCTTCAGGCCACACCCACTTGCAGTTTCCATTGACTTGTCCAAATTTTTATCAATCTTTCATTTCCATAAAGTGGACTTATGTTTTACCCACAACACGTCCCTGGGTGGGCTTGAACCACCATCCTTTCGGTTAACAGCCGAACGCGCTAACCAATTGCGCCACAGAGACACGTCTTAGGGGGTGTGGCCTCAACCTTCAGGCCACACCCACTTGCAGTTTCCATTGACTTGTCATTGTCGGCGCAAAATGTTTATCAATCTTTAAACAGTGATTTGGAAAATTTCAAGTGACCTTATCACGCAGAAGCAGAAGGTTCTTGGCACTTTTGACCTTGAAATTGAACTGTGACATTGACTGAGATAATTTTGTTTACAAGGACATACTGCCACTGGTGATATGTCACAGTCATACTTTTAACTCTGCTCCCAGATGAGGAATGTGTACCCCTGACAGTGGCTCTTTCATTTCCATAAAGTGGACTTGTGTTTTACCCATAACACGTCCCTGGGTGGGCTTGAACCACCATCCTTTCTGTTAACAGCCGAACGCGCTAACCAATTGCGCCACAGAGACACGTCTGACATCCATCTGAAGGGGTATGGCCTCAACCTTCAGGCCACACCCACTTGCAGTTTCCATTGACTTGTCATTGTTGGGGCAAATTGTTTATCAATCTTTAAACAGTTACCTTGAAATTGAACTGTGACATTGAATTAGACAATTTTCTTCACAAGCACATGCTGCCACTGGTGATATGTCACAGTCATACTTTTAACTTTGCTCCCAGATGAGGAATGTGTACCCCTGACAGTGGCTCTTTCATTTCCATAAAGTGGACTTATGTTTTACCCACAACACGTCCCTGGGTGGGCTTGAACCACCATCCTTTCGGTTAACAGCCGAACGCGCTAACCAATTGCGCCACAGAGACACGTCTGACATCCATCTGAGGGGGTGTGGCCTCAACCTTCAGGCCACACCCACTTGCAGTTTCCATTGACTTGTCATTGTCGGCGCCAAATGTTTATCAATCTTTAAACAGATTTGGAAAATTTCAAGTGACCTTATCACGCAGTAGCAGAAGGTTCTTGGCACTTTTAACCTTGAAATTGAACTGTGACATTGACTGAGATAATTTTGTTTACAAGGACATGCTGCCACTGGTGATATGTCACAGTCATACTTTTAACTTTGCTCCCAGATGAGGAATGTGTACCCCTGACAGTGGCTCTTTCATTTCCATAAAGTGGACTTATGTTTTACCCACAACACGTCCCTGGGTGGGCTTGAACCACCATCCTTTCGGTTAACAGCCGAACGCGCTAACCAATTGCGCCACAGAGACACGTCTGACATCCATCTGAGGGGGTGTGGCCTCAACCTTCAGGCCACACCCACTTGCAGTTTCCATTGACTTGTCATTGTTGGGGCAAAATGTTTATCAATCTTTAAACAGTTACCTTGAAATTGAACTGTGACATTGAATTAGACAATTTTCTTCACAAGCACATGCTGCCACTGGTGATATGTCACAGTCATACTTTTAACTTTGCTCCCAGATGAGGAATGTGTACCCCTGACAGTGGCTCTTTCATATCCATAAAGTGGACTTATGTTTTACCCACAACACGTCCCTGGGTGGGCTTGAACCACCATCCTTTCGGTTAACAGCCGAACGCGCTAACCAATTGCGCCACAGAGACACGTCTGAGGGGGTGTGGCCTCAACCTTCAGGCCACACCCACTTGCAGTTTCCATTGACTTGTCCAAATTTTTATCAATCTTTCATTTCCATAAAGTGGACTTATGTTTTACCCACAACACGTCCCTGGGTGGGCTTGAACCACCATCCTTTCGGTTAACAGCCGAACGCGCTAACCAATTGCGCCACAGAGACACGTCTTAGGGGGTGTGGCCTCAACCTTCAGGCCACACCCACTTGCAGTTTCCATTGACTTGTCATTGTCGGCGCAAAATGTTTATCAATCTTTAAACAGTGATTTGGAAAATTTCAAGTGACCTTATCACGCAGAAGCAGAAGGTTCTTGGCACTTTTGACCTTGAAATTGAACTGTGACATTGACTGAGATAATTTTGTTTACAAGGACATACTGCCACTGGTGATATGTCACAGTCATACTTTTAACTCTGCTCCCAGATGAGGAATGTGTACCCCTGACAGTGGCTCTTTCATTTCCATAAAGTGGACTTGTGTTTTACCCATAACACGTCCCTGGGTGGGCTTGAACCACCATCCTTTCTGTTAACAGCCGAACGCGCTAACCAATTGCGCCACAGAGACACGTCTGACATCCATCTGAAGGGGTATGGCCTCAACCTTCAGGCCACACCCACTTGCAGTTTCCATTGACTTGTCATTGTTGGGGCAAATTGTTTATCAATCTTTAAACAGTTACCTTGAAATTGAACTGTGACATTGAATTAGACAATTTTCTTCACAAGCACATGCTGCCACTGGTGATATGTCACAGTCATACTTTTAACTTTGCTCCCAGATGAGGAATGTGTACCCCTGACAGTGGCTCTTTCATTTCCATAAAGTGGACTTATGTTTTACCCACAACACGTCCCTGGGTGGGCTTGAACCTCCATCCTTTCGGTTAACAGCCAAACGCGCTAACCAATTGCGCCACAGAGACACGTCTGAGGGGGTGTGGCCTCAACCTTCAGGCCACACCCACTTGCAGTTTCCATTGACTTGTCATTGACTTGTCCAAATGTTTATCAATCTTTCATTTCCATAAAGTGGACTTATGTTTTACCCACAACACGTCCCTGGGTGGGCTTGAACCACCATCCTTTCGGTTAACAGCCGAACGCGCTAACCAATTGCGCCACAGAGACACGTCTTAGGGGGTGTGGCCTCAACCTTCAGGCCACACCCACTTGCAGTTTCCATTGACTTGTCATTGTCGGCGCAAAATGTTTATCAATCTTTAAACAGTGATTTGGAAAATTTCAAGTGACCTTATCACGCAGAAGCAGAAGGTTCTTGGCACTTTTGACCTTGAAATTGAACTGTGACATTGACTGAGATAATTTTGTTTCCAAGGACATGCTGCCACTGGTGATATGTCACAGTCATACTTTTAACTTGCTCCCAGATGAGGAATGTGTACCCCTGACAGTGGCTCTTTCATTTCCATAAAGTGGACTTATGTTTTACCCACAACACGTCCCTGGGTGGGCTTGAACCACCATCCTTTCGGTTAATAGCCGAACGCGCTAACCAATTGCGCCACAGAGACACATCAGAGGGGGTGTGGCCTCAACCTTCAGGCCACACCCACTTGCAGTTTCCATTGACTTGTCATTGACTTGTCCAAATGTTTATCAATCTTTCATTTCCACAAAGTGGACTTATGTTTTACCCACAACACGTCTCTGGGTGGGCTTGAACCACCATCCTTTCGGTTAACAGCCGAACTCGCTAACCAATTGCGCCACAGAGACACGTTATAGGGGGTGTGGCCTCAACCTTCAGGCCACACCCACTTGCAGTTTCCATTGACTTGTCATTGTCGGCGCAAAATGTTTATCAATCTTTAAACAGTGATTTGGAAAATTTCAAGTGACCTTATCACGCAGAAGCAGAAGGTTCTTGGCACTTTTAACCTTGAAATTGAACTGTGACATTGACTGAGATAATTTTGTTTACAAGGACATGCTGCCACTGGTGATATGTCACAGTCATACTTTTAACTTTGCTCCCAGATGAGGAATGTGTACCCCTGACAGTGGCTCTTTCATTTCCATAAAGTGGACTTATGTTTTACCCACAACACGTCCCTGGGTGGGCTTGAACCACCATCCTTTCGGTTAACAGCCGAACGCGCTAACCAATTGCGCCACAGAGACACGTCTGATGTCCAACTGAGGGGGTGTGGCCTCAACCTTCAGGCCACACCCACTTGCAGTTTCCATTGACTTGTCATTGTCGGCGCCAAATGTTTATCAATCTTTAAACAGTGATTTGGAAAATTTCAAGTGACCTTATCACGCAGTAGCAGAAGGTTCTTGGCACTTTTAACCTTGAAATTGAACTGTGACATTGACTGAGATAATTTTGTTTACAAGGACATGCTGCCACTGGTGATATGTCACAGTCATACTTTTAACTTTGCTCCCAGATGAGGAATGTGTACCCCTGACAGTGGCTCTTTCATTTCCATAAAGTGGACTTATGTTTTACCCACAACACGTCCCTGGGTGGGCTTGAACCACCATCCTTTCGGTTAACAGCCGAACGCGCTAACCAATTGCGCCACAGAGACACGTCTGACATCCATCTGAGGGGGTGTGGCCTCAACCTTCAGGCCACACCCACTTGCAGTTTCCATTGACTTGTCATTGTTGGGGCAAAATGTTTATCAATCTTTAAACAGTTACCTTGAAATTGAACTGTGACATTGAATTAGACAATTTTCTTCACAAGCACATGCTGCCACTGGTGATATGTCACAGTCATACTTTTAACTTTGCTCCCAGATGAGGAATGTGTACCCCTGACAGTGGCTCTTTCATATCCATAAAGTGGACTTATGTTTTACCCACAACACGTCCCTGGGTGGGCTTGAACCACCATCCTTTCGGTTAACAGCCGAACGCGCTAACCAATTGCGCCACAGAGACACGTCTGACATCCATCTGAGGGGGTGTGGCCTCAACCTTCAGGCCACACCCACTTGCAGTTTCCATTGACTTGTCATTGTCGGCGCCAAATGTTTATCAATCTTTAAACAGTGATTTGGAAAATTTCAAGTGACCTTATCACGCAGTAGCAGAAGGTTCTTGGCACTTTTAACCTTGAAATTGAACTGTGACATTGACTGAGATAATTTTGTTTACAAGCACATGCTGCCACTGGTGATATGTCGCAGTCATACTTTTGCTCCCAGATGAGGAATGTGTACCCCTGACAGTGGCTCTTTCATTTCCATAAAGTGGACTTATGTTTTACCCACAACACGTCCCTGGGTGGGCTTGAACCACCATCCTTTCGGTTAACAGCCGAACGCGCTAACCAATTGCGCCACAGAGACACATCTGAGGGGGTGTGGCCTCAACCTTCAGGCCACACCCACTTGCAGTTTCCATTGACTTGTCATTGACTTTTCCAAATGTTTATCAATCTTTCATTTCCATAAAGTGGACTTATGTTTTAACCACAACACGTCCCTGGGTGGGCTTGAACCACCATCCTTTCGGTTAACAGCCGAACGCGCTAACCAATTGCGCCACAGAGACACGTCTTAAGGGGGGTGGCCTCAACCTTCAGGCCACACCCACTTGCAGTTTCCATTGACTTGTAATTGTCGGCGCAAAATGTTTATCAATCTTTAAACAGTGATTTGGAAAATTTCAAGTGACCTTATCACGCAGAAGCAGAAGGTTCTTGGCACTTTTGACCTTGAAATTGAACTGTGAGATTGACTGAGATAATTTTGTTTACAAGGACATGCTGCCACTGGTGATATGTCACAGTCATACTTTTAACTCTGCTCCCAGATGAGGAATGTGTACCCCTGACAGTGGCTCTTTCATTTCCATAAAGTGGACTTGTGTTTTACCCACAACACGTCCCTGGGTGGGCTTGAACCACCATCCTTTCTGTTAACAGCCGAACGCGCTAACCAATTGCGCCACAGAGACACGTCTGAGGGGGTGTGGCCTCAACCTTCAGGCCACACCCACTTGCAGTTTCCATTGACTTGTCATTGACTTGTCCAAATGTTTATCAATCTTTCATTTCCATAAAGTGGACTTATGTTTTAACCACAACACGTCCCTGGGTGGGCTTGAACCACCATCCTTTCGGTTAACAGCCGAACGCGCTAACCAATTGCGCCACAGAGACACGTCTTAAGGGGGGGTGGCCTCAACCTTCAGGCCACACCCACTTGCAGTTTCCATTGACTTGTAATTGTTGGCGCAAAATGTTTATCAATCTTTAACCTGGGTGGGCTTGAACCACCATCCTTTGGGTTAACAGCTGAACGCGCTAACCAATTGCGCCACAGAGACACGTCTGACATCCATCTGAGGGGGTGTGGCCTCAACCTTCAGGCCACACCCACTTGCAGTTTCCATTGACTTGTCATTGTTGGGGCAAAATGTTTATCAATCTTTAAACAGTTACCTTGAAATTGAACTGTGACATTGAATTAGACAATTTTCTTCACAAGCACATGCTGCCACTGGTGATATGTCACAGTCATACTTTTAACTTTGCTCCCAGATGAGGAATGTGTACCCCTGACAGTGGCTCTTTCATTTCCATAAAGTGGACTTATGTTTTACCCACAACACGTCCCTGGGTGGGCTTGAACCACCATCCTTTCGGTTAACAGCCGAACGCGCTAACCAATTGCGCCACAGAGACACGTCTGACATCCATCTGAGGGGGTGTGGCCTCAACCTTCAGGCCACACCCACTTGCAGTTTCCATTGACTTGTCATTGTCGGCGCCAAATGTTTATCAATCTTTAAACAGATTTGGAAAATTTCAAGTGACCTTATCACGCAGTAGCAGAAGGTTCTTGGCACTTTTAACCTTGAAATTGAACTGTGACATTGACTGAGATAATTTTGTTTACAAGGACATGCTGCCACTGGTGATATGTCACAGTCATACTTTTAACTTTGCTCCCAGATGAGGAATGTGTACCCCTGACAGTGGCTCTTTCATTTCCATAAAGTGGACTTATGTTTTACCCACAACACGTCCCTGGGTGGGCTTGAACCACCATCCTTTCGGTTAACAGCCGAACGCGCTAACCAATTGCGCCACAGAAACACGTCTGATGTCCAACTGAGGGGGTGTGGCCTCAACCTTCAGGCCACACCCACTTGCAGTTTCCATTGACTTGTCATTGTCGGCGCCAAATGTTTATCAATCTTTAAACAGTGATTTGGAAAATTTCAAGTGACCTTATCACGCAGTAGCAGAAGGTTCTTGGCACTTTTAACCTTGAAATTGAACTGTGACATTGACTGAGATAATTTTGTTTACAAGGACATGCTGCCACTGGTGATATGTCACAGTCATACTTTTAACTTTGCTCCCAGATGAGGAATGTGTACCCCTGACAGTGGCTCTTTCATTTCCATAAAGTGGACTTATGTTTTACCCACAACACGTCCCTGGGTGGGCTTGAACCACCATCCTTTCGGTTAACAGCCGAACGCGCTAACCAATTGCGCCACAGAGACACGTCTGACATCCATCTGAGGGGGTGTGGCCTCAACCTTCAGGCCACACCCACTTGCAGTTTCCATTGACTTGTCATTGTTGGGGCAAAATGTTTATCAATCTTTAAACGGTTACCTTGAAATTGAACTGTGACATTGAATTAGACAATTTTCTTCACAAGCACATGCTGCCACTGGTGATATGTCACAGTCATACTTTTAACTTTGCTCCCAGATGAGGAATGTGTACCCCTGACAGTGGCTCTTTCATATCCATAAAGTGGACTTATGTTTTACCCACAACACGTCCCTGGGTGGGCTTGAACCACCATCCTTTCGGTTAACAGCCGAACGCGCTAACCAATTGCGCCACAGAGACACGTCTGAGGGGGTGTGGCCTCAACCTTCAGGCCACACCCACTTGCAGTTTCCATTGACTTGTCCAAATTTTTATCAATCTTTCATTTCCATAAAGTGGACTTATGTTTTACCCACAACACGTCCCTGGGTGGGCTTGAACCACCATCCTTTCGGTTAACAGCCGAACGCGCTAACCAATTGCGCCACAGAGACACGTCTTAGGGGGTGTGGCCTCAACCTTCAGGCCACACCCACTTGCAGTTTCCATTGACTTGTCATTGTCGGCGCAAAATGTTTATCAATCTTTAAACAGTGATTTGGAAAATTTCAAGTGACCTTATCACGCAGAAGCAGAAGGTTCTTGGCACTTTTGACCTTGAAATTGAACTGTGACATTGACTGAGATAATTTTGTTTACAAGGACATACTGCCACTGGTGATATGTCACAGTCATACTTTTAACTCTGCTCCCAGATGAGGAATGTGTACCCCTGACAGTGGCTCTTTCATTTCCATAAAGTGGACTTGTGTTTTACCCATAACACGTCCCTGGGTGGGCTTGAACCACCATCCTTTCTGTTAACAGCCGAACGCGCTAACCAATTGCGCCACAGAGACACGTCTGACATCCATCTGAAGGGGTATGGCCTCAACCTTCAGGCCACACCCACTTGCAGTTTCCATTGACTTGTCATTGTTGGGGCAAATTGTTTATCAATCTTTAAACAGTTACCTTGAAATTGAACTGTGACATTGAATTAGACAATTTTCTTCACAAGCACATGCTGCCACTGGTGATATGTCACAGTCATACTTTTAACTTTGCTCCCAGATGAGGAATGTGTACCCCTGACAGTGGCTCTTTCATTTCCATAAAGTGGACTTATGTTTTACCCACAACACGTCCCTGGGTGGGCTTGAACCTCCATCCTTTCGGTTAACAGCCAAACGCGCTAACCAATTGCGCCACAGAGACACGTCTGAGGGGGTGTGGCCTCAACCTTCAGGCCACACCCACTTGCAGTTTCCACTGACTTGTCATTGACTTGTCCAAATGTTTATCAATCTTTCATTTCCATAAAGTGGACTTATGTTTTACCCACAACACGTCCCTGGGTGGGCTTGAACCACCATCCTTTCGGTTAACAGCCGAACGCGCTAACCAATTGCGCCACAGAGACACGTCTTAGGGGGTGTGGCCTCAACCTTCAGGCCACACCCACTTGCAGTTTCCATTGACTTGTCATTGTCGGCGCAAAATGTTTATCAATCTTTAAACAGTGATTTGGAAAATTTCAAGTGACCTTATCACGCAGAAGCAGAAGGTTCTTGGCACTTTTGACCTTGAAATTGAACTGTGACATTGACTGAGATAATTTTGTTTCCAAGGACATGCTGCCACTGGTGATATGTCACAGTCATACTTTTAACTTGCTCCCAGATGAGGAATGTGTACCCCTGACAGTGGCTCTTTCATTTCCATAAAGTGGACTTATGTTTTACCCACAACACGTCCCTGGGTGGGCTTGAACCACCATCCTTTCGGTTAATAGCCGAACGCGCTAACCAATTGCGCTACAGAGACACGTCTGATGTCCATCTGAGGGGGTGTGGCCTCAACCTTCAGGCCACACCCACTTGCAGTTTCCATTGACTTGTCATTGTTGGGGCAAAATGTTTATCAATCTTTAAATAGTTACCTTGAAATTGAACTTTGACATTGAATTAGACAATTTTCTTCACAAGCACATGCTGCCACTGGTGATATGTCACAGTCATACTTTTAACTTTGCTCCCAGATGAGAAATGTGTACCCCTGACAGTGGCTCGTTCATTTCCATAAAGTGGACTTATGTTTTACCCACAACACGTCCCTGGGTGGGCTTGAACCACCATCCTTTCGGTTAACAGCCGAACGCGCTAACCAATTGCGCCACAGAGACACGTCTGACATTCATCTGAGGGGGTGTGGCCTCAACCTTCAGGCCACACCCACTTGCAGTTTCCATTGACTTGTCATTGTCGGCGCCAAATGTTTATCAATCTTTAAACAGAGATTTGGAAAATTTCAAGTGACCTTATCACGCAGTAGCAGAAGGTTCTTGGCACTTTTAACCTTGAAATTGAACTGTGAGATTGACTTAGATAATTTTGTTTCCAAGGACATGCTGCCACTGGTGATATGTCACAGTCATACTTTTAACTTGCTCCCAGATGAGGAATGTGTACCCCTGACAGTGGCTCTTTCATTTCCATAAAGTGGACTTATGTTTTACCCACAACACGTCCCTGGGTGGGCTTGAACCACCATCCTTTCGGTTAATAGCCGAACGCGCTAACCAATTGCGCCACAGAGACACATCAGAGGGGGTGTGGCCTCAACCTTCAGGCCACACCCACTTGCAGTTTCCATTGACTTGTCATTGACTTGTCCAAATGTTTATCAATCTTTCATTTCCACAAAGTGGACTTATGTTTTACCCACAACACGTCTCTGGGTGGGCTTGAACCACCATCCTTTCGGTTAACAGCCGAACTCGCTAACCAATTGCGCCACAGAGACACGTTATAGGGGGTGTGGCCTCAACCTTCAGGCCACACCCACTTGCAGTTTCCATTGACTTGTCATTGTCGGCGCAAAATGTTTATCAATCTTTAAACAGTGATTTGGAAAATTTCAAGTGACCTTATCACGCAGAAGCAGAAGGTTCTTGGCACTTTTAACCTTGAAATTGAACTGTGACATTGACTGAGATAATTTTGTTTACAAGGACATGCTGCCACTGGTGATATGTCATAGTCATACTTTTAACTTTGCTCCCAGATGGGGAATGTGTACCCCTGACAGTGGCTCTTTCATTTCCATAAAGTGGACTTACGTTTTACCCACAACACGTCCCTGGGTGGGCTTGAACCACCATCCTTTCGGTTAACAGCCGAACGCGCTAACCAATTGCGCCACAGAGACACGTCTGAGGGGGTGTGGCCTCAACCTTCAGGCCACACCCACTTGCAGTTTCCATTGACTTGTCATTGACTTGTCCAAATGTTTATCAATCTTTCATTTCCATAAAGTGGACTTATGTTTTAACCACAACACGTCCCTGGGTGGGCTTGAACCACCATCCTTTCGGTTAACAGCCGAACGCGCTAACCAATTGCGCCACAGAGACACGTCTTAAGGGGGGTGGCCTCAACCTTCAGGCCACACCCACTTGCAGTTTCCATTGACTTGTAATTG
Organism: Centropristis striata; assembly: GCF_030273125.1. Lineage (NCBI taxonomy): Eukaryota > Metazoa > Chordata > Actinopteri > Perciformes > Serranidae > Centropristis > Centropristis striata. The sequence continues at coordinate 33,300,158 of NC_081533.1, forward strand.
TCGGCGCAAAATGTTTATCAATCTTTAAACAGTGATTTGGAAAATTTCAAGTGACCTTATCACGCAGAAGCAGAAGGCTCTTGGCACTTTTGACCTTGAAATTGAACTGTGACATTGACTGAGATAATTTTGTTTACAAGGACATGCTGCCACTGGTGATATGTCACAGTCATACTTTTAACTCTGCTCCCAGATGAGGAATGTGTACCCCTGACAATGGCTCTTTCATTTCCATAAAGTGGACTTGTGTTTTACCCACAACACGTCCCTGGGTGGGCTTGAACCACCATCCTTTCTGTTAACAGCCGAACGCGCTAACCAATTGCGCCACAGAGACACGTCTGACATCCATCTGAGGGGGTGTGGCCTCAACCTTCAGGCCACACCCACTTGCAGTTTCCATTGACTTGTCATTGTCGGGGCAAAATGTTTATCAATCTTTAAACAGATTTGGAAAATTTCAAGTGACCTTATCACGCAGTAGCAGAAGGTTCTTGGCACTTTTAACCTTGAAATTGAACTGTGACATTGACTGAGATAATTTTGTTTACAAGGACATGCTGCCACTGGTGATATGTCACAGTCATACTTTTAACTTTGCTCCCAGATGAGGAATGTGTACCCCTGACAGTGGCTCTTTCATTTCCATAAAGTGGACTTATGTTTTACCCACAACACGTCCCTGGGTGGGCTTGAACCACCATCCTTTCGGTTAACAGCCGAACGCGCTAACCAATTGCGCCACAGAGACACGTCTGATGTCCAACTGAGGGGGTGTGGCCTCAACCTTCAGGCCACACCCACTTGCAGTTTCCATTGACTTGTCATTGTCGGCGCCAAATGTTTATCAATCTTTAAACAGAGATTTGGAAAATTTCAAGTGACCTTATCACGCAGTAGCAGAAGGTTCTTGGCACTTTTAACCTTGAAATTGAACTGTGAGATTGACTTAGATAATTTTGTTTCCAAGGACATGCTGCCACTGGTGATATGTCACAGTCATACTTTTAACTTTGCTCCCAGTTGAGGAATGTGTACCCCTGACAGTGGCTCTTTCATTTCCATAAAGTGGACTTATGTTTTACCCACAACACGTCTCTGGGTGGGCTTGAACCACCATCCTTTCGGTTAACAGCCGAACACGCTAACCAATTGCGCCACAGAGACACGTCTGACATCCATCTGAGGGGGTGTGGCCTCAACCTACAGGCCACACCCACTTGCAGTTTCCATTGACTTGTCATTGTTGGGGCAAAATGTTTATCAATCTTTAAACAGTTACCTTGAAATTGAACTGTGACATTGAATTAGACAATTTTCTTCACAAGCACATGTTTATCAATCTTTAAACAGAGATTTGGAAAATTTCAAGTGACCTTATCACGCAGTAGCAGAAGGTTCTTGGCACTTTTAACCTTGAAATTGAACTGTGACATTGACTGAGATAATTTTGTTTACAAGGACATGCTGCCACTGGTGATATGTCACAGTCATACTTTTAACTTTGCTCCCAGATGAGGAATGTGTACCCCTGACAGTGGCTCTTTCATTTCCATAAAGTGGACTTATGTTTTACCCACAACACGTCCCTGGGTGGGCTTGAACCACCATCCTTTCGGTTAACAGCCGAACGCGCTAACCAATTGCGCCACAGAGACACGTCTGATGTCCAACTGAGGGGGTGTGGCCTCAACCTTCAGGCCACACCCACTTGCAGTTTCCATTGACTTGTCATTGTCGGCGCCAAATGTTTATCAATCTTTAAACAGAGATTTGGAAAATTTCAAGTGACCTTATCACGCAGTAGCAGAAGGTTCTTGGCACTTTTAACCTTGAAATTGAACTGTGAGATTGACTTAGATAATTTTGTTTCCAAGGACATGCTGCCACTGGTGATATGTCACAGTCATACTTTTAACTTTGCTCCCAGTTGAGGAATGTGTACCCCTGACAGTGGCTCTTTCATTTCCATAAAGTGGACTTATGTTTTACCCACAACACGTCCCTGGGTGGGCTTGAACCACCATCCTTTCAGTTAACAGCCGAACGCGCTAACCAATTGCGCCACAGAGACACGTCTGACATCCATCTGAGGGGGTGTGGCCTCAACCTTCAGGCCACACCCACTTGCAGTTTCCATTGACTTGTCATTGTTGGGGCAAAATGTTTATCAATCTTTAAACAGTTACCTTGAAATTGAACTGTGACATTGAATTAGACAATTTTCTTCACAAGCACATGTTTATCAATCTTTAAACAGAGATTTGGAAAATTTCAAGTGACCTTATCACGCAGTAGCAGAAGGTTCTTGGCACTTTTAACCTTGAAATTGAACTGTGACATTGACTGAGATAATTTTGTTTACAAGGACATGCTGCCACTGGTGATATGTCACAGTCATACTTTTGACTTTGCTGCCAGATGAGGAATGTGTACCCCTGACAGTGGCTCTTTCATTTCCATAAAGTGGACTTATGTTTTACCCACAACACGTCCCTGGGTGGGCTTGAACCGCCATTTTTTTTAGGTTTTAACTTAACTTAGTGAAATATGTAGATACACATAAAGGCTTTTTGTCCCCCTTGTAGCTGTTAGCTTTAACGTATTTGGTTCAGGAAACTCTTAACTTCATTCTTGAAACCAGCATCAGTGTGCTTTGTTGTTTGACTGTTTCACTCAATTAAAAATAGACACTAATGCTGTGTTACCTTAAAGCAGTCTCACTGTGCAGCATACAACGTCTGTCATTGTTTATTTTGAATTCAGTTTAAAGCTTCACAAAAAGTTCAGCAGTTCATCAAAAGTGTATTTATGCAATTCTTTTTGTTGCAGAATAAACAAAATACAATATAATATTGGAAAAACTCATTCCTGTTGCTATTCTTAGTACACCCAAATAAAATGACTACCTCTAAAATAAAGTAAATACAGTGACTAAAGTTCACAAATAAGTTGAAAACAGCTGCAAAACAGTCTTTATTATACTGTATGTCTTCTTCAGTCAACAGTCTCTCCGCTCTTTGGTGTCTGTAAGACAAAATACACAGAATATTTACACATGGTAAAATAGTTTAAACTCAAGGCTCACTGATTATGCTGTAGCAGGAGCATTTCATGAATTGGACTAGTTCACCAATGATATGTTTCAACAACTAAACATGTAAAAAACATTAAACACCAAAGTTGTTTCCCTCTTCAGTCAGAAAAATGTCCAAACAAAAGGGTAAAATTTCAGCCTGGTAATGTTAAAAGTTTGTATGAGATACGTATTAATATTCACTGTGGTTTCTTAAAAGGACTAGTTTGGATTTGCATTTAGACAAACATATTAACGCAGTGATAGACCAGCAACTCCGAGGTAAAGTTTCACTTTATGTCTAGTGGCTTTGAAGAGGGCAAAGGTCAGAAATTAAGTTCCCCTCTCATAGACTTAAACAGGCTGACAGCAAGGTAAAATCTCCTTATTGTAAACTGAGTTTTTTAAAGCTGTCTTCAAGTACTTTTTGCTGCTGCCCCCATCCACAGCAGTGCATTGCTTTGCTTCTGTGTCGCTACAACTTTCTGCTTCAAACAGAAACAGAAATAGCTGTTCACGGTTGTAAAAAAAAAAGAATAAAGACAGTTTAAACAGGAAATAAATGTATGTAAATGACGGAAGTGAAGTAGTTACAAGGGTCATGTAAGCCATGAAAGTTAAGTAAAAAACGTAGGTTACGTAAAAAAAAAAAGCTCACTTTTGTTTTCACATGGGACATGAACCCTGTTCTCCTGGTGAAAGTACGCATTTTTTCTACCCATCCCCCTCCCCTCTTATCATTACTGACGTTGTTAAACCAGAGAATACGTGCCCAGCAAAAAAAAAAAAGGATCCCTGTTGACATCACATAGGCATTGTTCCCATACTGGTGGCACATAAAAGGTTGTAAGGTGTGTAATTGTGTGAGATCGGCCATCTGAACTAATCCTGCAGAGCCTGGAGGTCTGTCAAAATGCAGTAAAACACAGTCTGATATATGATATATCCACCCATGGAAGAGGAATGGCTTTGTTAAAATTCCCAGTATGACCGATACTTTTAAATACAAACTAATACACTATATTCTGTATTGTTGATTGATTTGTGACGTTGAGTTCACCCTTACGGTGTGTTCAGACCGGACGCGTAGCGAATATTTCGCGCGACAAGATTACATACAAAGTCAATGCAAACACGCGAATAGACGCAAATTTTTGCCGGCGGCGCGAATCGCGGGTTTCGAGCGACGCGAATGCCGCGAATGCCACGATTGACGCGAATGTCGCGGCGCGAATGAAACAACGCAAATTCGCGTGAGTTCAATAAATTCAACTTTGGCGAAATATTCGCGTGACGCTGTGTCGGGACAGCCTATCAGCGTTGAGATTCTGGACGACAGTGACGTCATGCATCCCGGGAACCCGCCTATTCCTGAAAAATGGAGGAGAAACTTATTGTTGCGGTCTGTGGGCTTCCCGAGCTTTTTGACACATCATCACCCTCCTACCGCAACCGGAACCATAAAGATCTTGCCCGGATGATGTCACTCACCCAGACACGACGGCGTGTTTTCCGACGTATCTCGGACTTCCAGAGCAGGTACAGGGACGCTATGCTTGTCATGGTTGATGACAGAATGAAATGGAGGGAATTATTTGGCGCTAAATAGTCTCTTGGGCGAAAATTCGCGAGTTATTTACTCGCGCGAGTGACGCGAGTAAATTCAACTACTCGCGCGAGTAACGCAACGCGAAAATTCGCTACGCGTCCGGTCTGAACACACCATTACAGGAGAACACAATCATGCAGCTGCAGGGTGAAGTGTTCAAAATAACCTAAAAAGAGTAATTAGCTAAATTAGCTTCAGAGGAATGTGCTGTTGACAGTCTTACCCAGTTCATTGGTACATAGAGAGCTTCCTCTTCTGTTGAACTCGAGTCTTTGTCTGCTGTTGGGTTCAGGGTCACTGTGGGGCTGTATAGTCTTGAATCTGCAAAATGTAACATTTTGTTTCATGTCAAGACACAATAAATGATCATCTCAAGGGCAGTTTTCAATAAGATAAAGACTTTAGAGCAGGAGTGGGCAATTCATTTTCCCAAGGGGCCACATGACCAATACCACGAAGGTTGCAGAGGCCGGACCAAAACTCTGAACTAAATTCTGCTCAATATTAATGTAATCGCTTTATAAAATATAGTAAATGATCTGGTTTTGAGCTGCTACTGATAGGAATACATGTTATGATAAGACTGTTAATGTGGAGTAAATCAAATATAGCAGTAAAAAGCAGTAAATACTCCAATCACTATATCACTTTAACATTTATTTTAAACACAACTGTAAATGACCTTTAGCAAGGTTCCTATTTATGTTTTTGTATTATATAGCTTGTTTTTTCATGTTTGTACATTTTCAAGGTGTTTTACAATGTTGTGATGCTTTTATTTTGAAAAGGTGTCGTCCAGTGTAAAACGGGTGCTTTAATTTTGAAAGCCAGTGACAGGAAATAACCGGTAGAACGGTTAAATGAAAAAACGAACGGTAAATAATAACGAGTGCGTCGTAATTCATATAAAGTTGATATAAAGTATCAAAAGGCTTCTATAGTGGCTGGCTGACAGGAAACAAGGTTTGTTAAAGTTTATTTTATTCTGTCATATATATTAGTGGCTATATTTGTTGTCTTAACTATAGTAAAAGTGCTTGTTAGCTCTAGTGCTAATGATAATGTTTGTTAGCTCTTGCGGTGGATTCACAAGGTGACCAAGGAATGTCTGATTTTTTTTCCATGGAGCGATTTTAAATAAATCTTGTGAACTGTCAGTTAAAGAGTCGAGTCTTTGCAGGGGGGGTACGTAAATCACCTTCAAAATAAAAGCACTGCGTTTGTATTGATTTCTAATTTCTGGGTAACCTCACGTGGGCCGGACAAGGACAGCCAACGGGCCGGATGTGGCCCGCGGGCCGCCCAATGCCCAGGTCTGGTCTAGACAAACATCATCCTAAATACAGTAAATAAACTTTAAATGTTCCGGGCACGTCCAACTGGTAGGAGGCCCCGGGGAAGACCCAGAACACGGTGGAGGGATTATATCTCTCTCCTTGCCTGGGAACGCCTCGGGGTCCCCCAGGAGGAGCTGGACGTTGTGGCTGGGGAGAGGGACGTCTGGAATGCCCTGCTTGGCCTGCTGCCCCCGCGACCCGGCCCGGGATAAGCAGAGGAAAATGGATGGATGTATATGATCATTAGCGAGAAAACAAAAAGGCCTCATCTCAAAGGTGAAGTCTACATGTGTATCTTATACACTGCAAAAAAAGAAAAGTTGGGTGAACTCAAAATTTCAAGGCAAAAAACTTCGATAAAATTTTAAGTTGGACAATTAAACTAAATATCTTAAGTTTTGTTTTTGAGTTTGCTCAACTCTGAATTTCTCTGGCACGATTGTAACGCCGCTATGAATGTCAGCTCATGTTGTGACCACAATTTTGAGTTAGCATTGGTACGCTAATGGCTACTCTTGTAGCTGTAACAAGCAGCGCCGCTAACATCAGTTAGCCGCTAGCATCAGTTAGCCGCTAGCATCAGTTAGCTGCTAGCATCAGTTAGCTGCTAGCTTTCGCTAATGACCGAATTTCACAACAAAGAAATAAGAGTTAGCAGAACTATTGTCCCTTGTTTCGAGCCGCTAGCATAAGTTAGCCGCTAGCATCAGTTAGCTGCTAGCTTTCGCTAATGACCGAATTTCACAACAAAGAAATAAGAGTTATCAGAACTATTGTCCCTTGTTTTGAACCCCAACTTAAAGATATAAGTAACAACAACTCACCAACTTGTTTTTGAGCAGACAACTGGCTTCCTTTGTTGTGCTAACTTACATTATTGCCCTAAATGTCAATAATTTATATTTCCAAGTTTTACCAAATTAAATCACTGTTTTAGGCCAAAAAATACAAGTTGGCTTTTTGGCAGTGTACCAGATGGGGATTCAATGTTGAAATGTCTGCAGCTTTGTTGCATGAATCATTTTGAAGGGTCCATTAAGTGTGTGGGAACCTTTTTTCATCAAATATGTGAAACTGTGGAGTCTCACTTACAGTTAGAGCAGAGTGAACAGGTCAGTGTGTGAGAGGCTGATTAACAGACAGATGACCTTAGTTATAAATACTCTAATGAACAGACTTTAGAGTTTCTCACCTTCTTAATTCTGTGGTTTTGTGCTCTGGTTTGACTCTAGGCTTTTATTATCAGTGGAATCTGCATCGTCTAAAATAAAACCCAGTGTGACTCACTGAGAGGACACAAAAATAGTTCACCCCTCAGTCCTGCTGAGCCACACGTCTAAACCATCAACTATCACCTTAACCTGAGGGACTTTCACACAAAGGAACTTAATCTCTCAAAAACTCACAGAAAATCAAAATTATAATATAAAGTGAAGAAAATCTTTGTCCTCGTTTGATTAAGTTGATAAATTACTGGCAACACATTTAACCCGGAGTGTGATAAGATGCTATAAATAACTTTTAATGGCCATTCTTTTTTTTGAAGTGTTTCAATGGAAGTTATTTACCTACAATGATATAATCCGTACCTCTTTGTCTTTTAATATGATTGAATGCCACCAGCGGCAGCAGCAGCATGGCCACCAATAAAACTGTGACGGCGATCCACAGCAGGACGAGGACATGAGGGGGGGGATGGTGGAAAAGATGTTTCTTCTCTAAAAAAGATGATAAAACATAGCACTATGTATACATGACTTTTGAATGTCAAATTGACATATAAATTGACACATAACATATTTAGTATGTTAATGAGGTAGCACTTTACAATAACCATCTAAGTGATGTTTATAGATGGTTTATAAACCAGTTATTATTAACCATTTACAAAATTCTATTCATATTTAATCTTTAAATGTTTTCAAGCAATTTCTTAAAGGTATACGAATCATTTTGAAATCATTTACATACTTATTATTGTGTTAAAAATGTTATAATGAGTGTAAAGCTATAATAAAGTAATGATTATGTTCGTTTATGGTAAAGTAATCTATTTGGCATTTATAAATTATAGTTCAACATTATTACATTTTATATTCACCATTCTAAATGGCCTATATATGGTTTATAAATGATGATTAAACATTAATAAACTACCTGTTTACCATTTATAAATGGTCTATTTACCATCTATAAATGATGGTTATTGTAAAGTGTTACCGTTAATGATTTTGAAATGATTCATATACCTTTAGGAAATTGGTTGAAAACATTTAAAGATTAAATATGTATAGCACTTTGTAAATGGTTAATAATTGGTATATAAACCATCTATAAACATCACTTAGATGGTTATTGTAAAGTGTTACCCACATTTCAAATTGGCTCCCTTTACACACTTTATGTACAATTCGATTTCATAATTTGAAAAATATGCAACAAGAAACTGGCTCTAAAATTGTGAAGTCATATGTAATTGTAGGGTACTCAGCAAACAGTCAACCAGCTGATTTTTCAGAACTGTGAAGCATTGGTGGGCATATTATTTCCCGGCTACACCACTTTCAAAACACTCTCTTTTTTTGTAACACTTGTCAAGTCAAGTCAGATTTATTTCAACCTGGTCTCACAGAAATCCGTGAAATAGCCACGGATTTCGCTTAACTCAAAATCCGTGGAATAGCCACGGAATCGCTCAAATTTCCGTGAAACTGACACGGATTTCGCTACAATGCAAGTTAATGCCAGTCATATCCCGTGAAATCCGTGGCTATTTCACGGATTTCTGTGAGACCAGGTTGATTTATTTATATATCGCATTTACAGACGACTGAGCCGCACCAAAGTGCTTCACATAAAAGTGCAATAAAATACAGAATTGACAAAATTGACAAAAGAAAACAAAAAACAAAACAAAATTTAATTTAAAATAAATTAAAAGAAGATGGGATATTTTTTTAAAAGCACTGTGGGATTACTAGGGTACACTATTCCCTAGCACTTGCCGGAGGAAAAAAAAATAAACTTTAATCGAAGGCAAGAGAAAAGAGGAGGGTTTTTAAGTGGGATCTAAAAACATTTAGTGTCTCACCTCCGACAGTCAGCCAGCTTCCCGGTGACTCTCCAACACCGGGGATGCTGCAGTTGTAGAGTCCTTCATGAGACTTGGAAACGTTTTTGATGACCATCTTCCCGGCAGAGCTGCGCTTGTAGGAACCAGGCGTGTAGAAAGCAGCTGGAAGGATGGTGGAGTTTGTCTTGTTTCTGCAGTGCAAAGTCACTTTGTCTCCCTGCATCACAGGCCGAGCAGGAAGGTCCAGGATCACAGAACCAGCTGAACGACAAGTACAATGTTAAAATAAAATTTAAGATGCTTTACATACAAAAAACCTTGAACTATCACAATAGAATACTGTGGACGATTGAGACACGGGGAAAAAATGACATTGTGAAAATCTAGATGCAAGAATAAAGGCTACACTGTAAAAAATGTAATTATATATATACACATTTTTTACAGTGTAGCCTTTATTCTTGCATCTAGATTATATATATATTTACATATATATATATATAAATAAAAATTTTTACAGTGTAGCCTTTATTCTTGCATCTAGATTTTCACAATGACATTTTTTTCCCCGTGTCTCAATCGTATAAATATATATATATATATATATATATATATATATATATATATATATATATATATATATATATATATATAATATATATATATATATTTACAAACATACATATACATTTTTTTACGGATAAATCATCTAAAAATATGGATAATATACTTTTTTTTTACTGTGATATGATGGTTAGTGTTTGGCACCTTCTGTTGCCAGACTTTTTTACTTTTTTTTTTTTTACTATAATATCCCATATTAATAATGTACAGATTTCCACTTGTATTTTAATGTATTTTTTTTGCTAATATTTGTAATAAAGGATCACAGAACCAGCTGAACGACAAGTAAAATGTTAAAATAAAATGTAAGATGCTTTACATACAAAAAACCTTGAACTATCACAATAGTAATTCTGTAATATACAAAGTAATTCTATTTATGTTTATAATATTTATATATATATAGTAATTTACAATATACATGTATAGGTATTCACAGTAAAATATAAATTGTTTATAGTATATGTATATATATAATTATTTATAATATTTGTATGTGACTATAATGATTATTCATATATGTATGTATATACTGACCCGTTAAGGGGTAGGACTAGATACGTTTTTTTACTTCTTTCTACCCCCTTTCGAGCTTGCAGAAAGTGACTGTTTTTTTTCAATTTTTTTTTGCTTTTTTGTTTTGTTTTTTATTTACTCATCTATTAATATTTAAACTTGTTTTTTTATTGCTTGCATATTCGAAATAAAGACAATCAATCAATCAATCAATAGAATACTGTGGATGATTGAGACACGGGAAAAAAATGTCATTGTGAAAATCTAGATGCAAGAATTAAGGCTACACTGTAAAAAAATAAATTTATATATATATATATATATATATATTAACAAACATACATATACTTTTTTTTACAGATAAATCATCTAAAAATATGGATAATATCCTTTTTTTTACTGTAATATGATGGTTAGTGTTTGGCACCTTCTGTTGCCAGACTTTTTTACTCTTTTTTTTTGTACGATTTATTTTACTATAATATCCCATATTAATAATGTACATATTTCCAGTTGTATTTTAATTTTTTTTTTTGTTAATATTTGTAATAAAAGTAATTTACTTTTTTTAATGGCATTTGCACCCAATGTTTAAAAAAAAGAAAAGAAATACCCTGTAAAATAATCCTATAAAGTGTATATAAAAGTTGGGATGTAACATGCAGTTGTAACATGCAGTTAAAAAATAAAAAAAATAAATTACCATAGCACAACTATATATAAAAAAAGAAAATGAATAGTTATGTATAGCGATGTATTGTCTGCATAGTGACGAATATTAACCGACCTGTGGCAGAATAAAAAGCTGAACAACATAAAGACATTAAATTCTGTAGAAAGCAACTTATACATTTTATATTGTATTGTATTTATATTATATATTTTTATTGCCGTTAAATTAGATTTTAGGGACAAATCGGAAAAAGTTTTTAATTTTATGAACCTAAATAAAATGTTTGCACTTACACGCTGTTTAGGAGCAGTTGTTGAGAGGAAAAAATATCGGCTTAGCTTTGGCAATTTCTATCAAACTGGAAAAGAACTGAAGAAAACTCAAAGTAAATAGTATTAGTAGTAGACGTAAAACCAACATACAGGTGATGCTGATGTTGACACTGTTGCTTTTCTCTCCTGTTTTGGTCTCACACCAGTACTCGCCACTGTCTGACTCATAGGCCTCTTGAATGGTGCAACGAAGTGTTGACGTCTTCTTTATTTTACACTTCTGAATGACTTCTTTACTATTTCTGATCCCACTCAGACTCGAGCCACCAGCACTCTCACAGTGAAAAAAGACAGACTCATATTCAAAGAACTGAAGTCTGTTCGACACCGTACACAAAGCTGCACCTGAAATAGACAAATATTAAAAAACACTGCTTAAAAATGATCTCCGAACATAAAAATTACTTGCAAAACTATCAGAAATCAAAACAAGTTTATGTCTCTGGTATTCCTTTTTAACATAAGCATTAGGGAATTTGTGAATGAACTTTTTGCAATATTTGAATTCAGGTCAATGTTCGGTAACACTTTACAATAACCATCATTTATAAATGGTAAACAGATAGTTTATTAATGTTTAATCATCATTTATAAACTGTAAATAGGCCATTTAGAATGGTAAATAGAACATTTATTAATGTTTAACTAACTTCATCATTTATAAATGGCAAACAGATGGTATATTAATGTAAGTTTATAGTTACTTTACCATTAAGAAACAATTAAATCATAATTATTAGTTTATTAATAGTTTAAGTGGCACTCATTATAACATTTTTAACACCATATTAAGTATGTTAATGATTTAGAAAAGATTCATATACATTTAAGAAATTGATTGAAAACATTTAAAGATTAAATATGTAGTAAATGGTTAATAATTGGTTTATAAACCATCTATAAACATAACTTAGTTGGTTATTGTAAAGTGTTACCCAACTTTTTAACCCATTGAGGCCTAAAACGCCTGTAAAACCTCTGGGTGATTTTAAAATAAGCCCCTAAAACCTGAAGTTTTTCTGGAAATTCAACAGAAGTGTCAACTCTTCTACTAAATAATAGATTTTCAGCCTCTGTAGCAGGTAGAAATGAAATTCAAAAAGTATTTGAGAGCTTATACAAATACTACAAAGCGACGTATCTGCTTTCCAGGCTTCAATGGGTTAATTGGTTTCAAGCTTTAAGTTGGATTGGGTTTTTAGAAAAAATGCAAAAGAAAAATGCAAAAACTGTATTTTAAGGATTAAGTATTTGCTACCCACCATATGTTTGAGTAACGCTCTTTTGAAAATGTGCAGCCGACAGAATGACTACAACCGTCACTGGATAGAAAAATGAAGATATCAGCCAAAGATGCATTGATGTAGAAGAATACATGAATCTTAGATTGAGTCTGTACTCACCCAGTCTGAAGCAGGGAGCTGTAACCTCCATGCTGCCACGACGCCGACTGACTGACTGAGCTGCTCACTGAACTCGTTGCTCATGAGGACTTCCTCTTCCTGTGCAGTTTTTTTCTGATGCTGCTGGGGCCTGACAGACACACTGTGGTTTCAACATAGAGCTACTATTGAAACCTTTGTTTAACCCTCTGAACTCCACAACTGAGAGTACATTTATTTTTAAAAATACAGGGTTTATTGTAGAAAGAAAGTAACTTATCCAGCTCCTCCTCCTTCTACCTGCTCACCTAGTTCTGCCCTGCCCAGGTTTTCCTAATCTCACCCACTGACTTCCCGTTCTCATGTCAGGAATGAAAGCTGCTACCTGCACCCTGGATCCCATCCCACCTAACTAAAAGTTGTATATGTAGAATATGTGGAAACACAATTTTTTCCCCAAAATTTGTGACACTTGTGGGCAGTTAAAGTGTTGTATATATAGAACTAGAAAATCTCCTCTGGGGAAATTCTGAAAGGGCCACGGGGGCTACTGCCGGTGTGTGTACACTATGATGAGATTCTTCAGAGATTTCAAACTATGCCCTTTAACCTCAAAATGTGTGTGTGTGTGTGTGTGTGTGTGTGTGTGTGTGTGTGTGTGTGTGTGTGAAACATGTGTATCTGGAGGACTGTGCGCGATTACACGCGCATTTGTGTGTGTGTGTGTGTGTAATTAAAATCACATAAAGTTAGGTGTGTGTGTGTGTGTGTGTGTGTGTGTGTGTGTGTGTGTGTGTGTGTGTTTGAAGCATGTGTATCTAGAGGAGTGTGCGCGCTTACACGCATGTGTGTGCGTGCGCGTATCTGTAACTGTAATCACATCAAAGGATAAAAGGCAATCAGAGCAGAGCAATCAACAGAATTAACTGCCACCAACTGCCAATGCCCCACCACAGTGACAGCAGCCAGAGGTGGACAGACTGGAATTTCTGGCCTCGAACAGAAAGCATTTTTGGCAAAACCATAATACCTATCATTGATCCGACTTCACTTTGAGCGTCCTGAGTTCTTCCTGAATGTCTACATATGTATATACATAAATATATTTTTAAGAAAAATAAAAAAATTGCTTTGTTAGACCGATCTAAAAAAAACTGTTACATCTCCCTTTTTCTGAAATCTTCCTGCGTTTTTAATATGGGACCCAATGAGGCTGTTGGTGCATGTTGGTGGCGCATCTGTGCGCCCTACGCCCAAACTATAACTCTGACAGCTTAACCAGAGGATTGTGAGTGAGAAGACAAATTTTCCTATGTTTCTTTGTATAAATATATATCTGTAGAGTGGAATAGCACACCAATCCCGATCAAACCACACGCTTTGATATATAATTTGTAGTGCGACGAAATTGCGCCCGGAAGAGGAAGAAGAAAAAATCCTAAGTGTGGAATTTCTCAGAGTCAGAAAGTGAAACGCTGACGTCCAACAGCTGTAACACAACAAACTGGTTTTGTTTGGCAGCATAAAAAGTGAAAAGGAAGGAAATCGGTGGTGCTGTCAGCAGAGTAGCGGACCATTAAACTCCTGGTGAGATTGGAATATTTCATTTATACATTGTGATATATAAAGCCCAATAATCTATATAATATCCGAATATTGCTATTATTATGATGGAGATACATTATTCACCTCTTTACATTTACTAAGAATGATGTCCCAGTCAGAGGAGTGTGTCGCAGCACTGATTGGAAATGTTTCTATTGGGTCAGAACCGCTGGTGGAGGAGACGTAGAAATGCGTAGAAATGCTCTTACGCACACTTTACGCTCACTTTCTGACGTATACTCGTTATATATATATATATATATCGATAAATGAGGGCCAGTGTGTGTGTCTATACAGAAAACCAGGTAATTTCGGAGGGTTCACATACTTTTTCTTGCAACTGTACAACAAATTCAACTTGCATTTTTTTTCTACCCTAACTGTTATTCTGCACAAAGACATGTTTGAGTTGTTCCCACTTCTAGCCACGAATGTGCTGATTCCACAGAGCTGCAGAACTTATAGATTTATATAGATTTTATATATTGCAGTGAAACACAAGGACACACTGAGCAAAATGTAAAAAGATTTTTTTTTTTAAAAAGGTTTGTTGGGGTTCAGAGGGTCAAATCTGTCTGAGTACATGCTTATATGAATATAAATAAAATATTAGGAGTCTCATTAAGGACCTTGATCCTTCCCCTCCCACATTATCTCAACTCCCCATCCTCAATATGCATTGAATGTCTGTACTCAAATCTATATCTGCATGGCTGTCAGATGCTATGAATTAATATTCCTGTGCCGTCCTGCCGCCTAAAGTAAAATAGCAGCTGTGTACTCTGCCTTGCTGAACATTTGCTTGTCCTCAGCTGCCACAACATAAAACACACTGCAAAAAAAGAAAAGTTGGGTGAACTCAAAATTTCAAGGCAACAAACTTCAATAAAATTTTAAGTTGGACAATTAAACTAAATATTTTAAGTTTTGTTTTTGAGTTTGCTCAACTCTGAATTTCTCTGGCACGATTGTAACGCCGCTATGAAATGTCAGCTAATGTTGTGACCACAATTTTGAGTTAGCATTGATACGCTAATGGCTACTCTTGTAGCTGTAACAAGCAGCGCCGCTAGCATCAGTTAGCCGCTAGCATCAGTTAGCCGCTAGCTTTCGCTAATGACCGAATTTCCCAACAAAGAAATAAGAGTTATCAGAACTATTGTCCCTTGTTGTGAACCCCAACTTAAAGATATAAGTAACAACAACTCACCAACTTGTTTTTGAGCAGACAACTGGCTTCCTTTGTTGTGCTAACTTACATTATTGCCCTAAATGTCAGTAATTTATATTTCCAAGTTTTACCAAATGAAATCACTGTTTTCGGCCAAAAAATACAAGTTGGCTTTTTTGCAGTGCATTATCAGTGATCAGTGAATTATTTTATTGCATTACCCGTGTTTAACTGGTTTATACAGGTAACAGAGATAAACAGATAACCGTGAAAGTAAAGGTCGGAGCCTATCAATGATTTACAGACTGTATCAGTCAGATGAGGTGAAGACACGTAACATTCAGCAGGTATGTGATCTTTGTCTAACATTTAATCCAAAGAAAGGTAGATAATTATCAGTAAAAAGAAGCGGGTCGGCATACTGAGTTGTGGTCGCTCTTCGACACAACCCAAGATTAGAAAAGATGATCAGGTTTATTTCATAACTTGTGTCAGTAAAAAAAACCTTGCACGCCCAACTAAATTGTCTTTGTGATACTTATTTTGGACTTTGTAACATGGAAAGGGTTCTAGTGTAAGAAAATATTAAAGAGCTTCAAACGACAAGCATTCTTTTTACTCAGCGATGCATCAACATAAAGAAAGCTGTGGTAGAAAACTGAGAGTTTCTTTTCTTTTCCTCTATCTATTTTTATTTATTTTTTGGTATCTGTTTGTATGTTATGCTATGGTGTTTGTATGTTGTGTATGGACTCTTAATTTTACTGTACAAGTGTTATGTCATGTCTTGTGGTTCATGTTTGTTAGCGTTTGTGAGTTTGATTGTATATGTGTTGTGACTGTATTGACTAGGCCTGGGTTCAAAAGTTATATAAATCTTTACCCCCTGTCACACTATGTGGGCGTGGCATGGCGGCAAAATATGGCGTCTCGCTATAACACACGAGACTGTATAACTTGACCATACATTGTCCAATCTGTCCCAAATTTCACACACGTGATTAGGGTCCAGCCCGGAACACACCCACGTGTCAATATTGACACACAGTCATAGCGCCCCCTGCTGGCAACAGCAAGTAACTTGTTTTATACTTAGCCCTTGCAGTAGGTTTCACGTAGAGACACGAAATTTGGTACACACATGAATCATGTGGAGACGCACCAAAAAGCCTCTTGGACCCATACCTCAAACCCAACAGGAAGTCGGCCATCTTGGATTGAATATCGCACTTTTCATCCTTTTATGCCATTTCCAGGTCTCATACTTTAACGAACTCCTCCTACAGATTTCACCCAATTGACACATTTGGTCAGTACCATCACAAGGCCTTTGGGATCAAAAGTTGTATAAATCTTTTCCCAATGTCAAACTATGTGGGCGTGGCATGGCGGCAAAATATGGCGTCTCGCCACAGAACATGAGATCGTTATAACTTTACCATTCTTTGTCTGATTTGTCTCAAATTTCACACACGTGCTTAGGGTCCAGCCCTGAACACACCCACATGTCAATATTGACAAACAGTCATATATAATGATATATAATATCATTCTGGTTTCTGTTCCTATTTTAGCTCTCCGTGATGCTTTTCCAAATGGATGGAAAGTCCATTCAAAGTCGTCTCAGAACACTCAGTGTTTTGGTTTTCCCTCTTTTCCTGACACTCTGTCGAGGTAACATGCACAATATTACAGTCTTCATTATTTTTATGTCATTAATAAGTTTCTTCTGTGACTTAACCATCAACACTCATGTTTCCCTTGTTGTTACTGTCTGCTCTCAGTAAAGGTCCCATTTATAATTCGGATCCAACACAACTACAAAACAACTTTGCTGTGGTAAAACTTGATTGCTAAAACATATTTTTGCTATTTATTTACTCAGACTGGTCTCCCCTCAAAACTTAAATACAGGGTGTTTGTACAGGCAGTAAAATACGACTTATATTTAGTCGTCTGCTGTGATCTTGCGGACGTAGTAGTAATGATTGTCGGCAGGGTGGGAGGGTCGAACACATGGCGGACTTTCACCAGGAGAAAGGGGTTCATGTCCCGTGTGGGAAAAAAAGTAAACAACTTTTGATGTAACTTCCGTTCTTTTTACATAATTTCAGTTTTTTTTTTTTTATGTAACTTCCATTTTATTCGTAACTTCCATTTTTAATTAACTTCCATTTTTATGTAACTTCCATTTAATGCGTTAAGTCAGTTTTATACTTAACTTTTTTTTTTACGTAACTTCTGGGTTTTTTATGTAACTTCCATTGTTACAAAACTTCTGTTGTTACATAACTTCTCTTTTTTACATAACTTACGTTTTTCACATAACTTACGTTTTTTATGTAACTTCCGTTTTTTTATGTAACTTCTGTAGCTCAAGTTTTGTGAATGATATGAGGCTTTTTGGACATAACTTACGGTTGTCACTTCACCCTCGTTACTACTTCCCTTGCAGCATTTACGTACGTGTATGTATAATGACTGAATGACAATGTGTGCTTTTTTTGTTGAATGGCGGCATCCCCCTTCAGTATCAACAAGTCCTCTCGCCCCATTTTTTTAAATCAGTGTAATCAGGAAATTACTGAGGCTTTACAGAAAACAATCTGTGCTATGAATGCTGTGTCTTTAGTATGGGATAGAGCCTAAAACAGTTAACTAAATGTACTTCCTAACAGACATTTGTCCTTCCAGCTCAGTCTCAGCTGATCGGCTCATCTCAGCCAATAGTAGCAACACTCGGTGCTGACATCATTTTGCCGTGTCAGCTGGAACCTGCAGAGGATGCTACAGAATTGACGGTGGAGTGGTCGAGGCCAGACCTGAACCCCAGGTTCGTCCATGTGTGGCGTTCTGCTCAACACCTTGTGGGTAAACAACACAAGTTATTTGAAGGAAGAACATCTCTGCTTGTCGAGAAGCTGAAGTCTGGAAACATTTCACTCAAACTGTCCAAAGTGAAAATCGCTGATCGGGGAACATACAGATGTTTTACTCCAGGACTGGACAGGCAATGTTTGGTTCAACTACTTGTTGGTAAGTCCATGAGTAGTGTTTGTGGTGGATGTTTTTCTCAGTCTTTATACTGCCAGAAAATAGGTTTAAGTGGGATTAATTTAAGTTCATTTAAAAATGACCTTTCTAGCATTTACAGTTTACAATGAAAGACTTTTGCATTTTAATAATTTGTGAATGAATAATTGTCCCACTTCCACTTCCAGGTGCTGTTTCCTCGCCTCTCATTAATTTAGCAGGGATTGATGGAGACAAAGAGGGAGTGGTTCTCCAGTGTGAGTCTTCTGGCTGGTATCCAGAGCCTGAGGTGTTGTGGCTGGACGGTGAGGGACAGCTCCTCTCTGCTGGACCTACAGAGACAGTCAGAGGTCCTGATGACCTCTATACTGTCAGCAGCAGAGTGACTGTGGAGAAGAGACACAACAACAGCTTCACCTGTAGAGTCCACCAGAAGGACACCAACCACACTAGAGAGACACACACCACTGTTGCAGGTAGAGAAATTTATTTATTTTAAATGTTGTGACCATAGTTCAGGTTTAGTTCTCTATATGAATGTCAAGTTTTTTCTCTCTTTTATCATTTCAGATGATTTCTTTAACATCCTGTCCAGTTCTGCTCCCATTATAATTGGTTTGGCTGTTAGTCTGGCAGTTTTGACCATCCTGTTTGCCCTGTTACTTTTCTATTTTGTGAAAAAACGGAAATGGAGGCAACAAATACCCAGTAAGTCACAAATAAATTGCAGTACTAATTCACAGGTTTTATGTGGAATAGTAACTTCACTGAAATGTCTCATTCTGTATCATATGATACCTTTGTTCAATCCAAATGTCTTCAATGCCTTCTATCTTTTTAAATAGTAACCAAGACAAGCAACAGGGATGGACCTGAAAAAGGAGAAAAGAATAACTTCCCTGAAACTAAAAAAAGTGAAGATCAGCTCACTGATGGAGAAAGAGAAAGAGAGGGGCTCATGGCAGCTGATTCAGTGCAAATGCAGGTTTTCAAAGAGGAAGGAGACGAGAATACCAAGCATGTAAGAAACAGTTAGAAAAGCATCAGACTAAAACACACGGTGTTACGTCCTTGGGGTACGTGTGTTTTTGGTTTTGTTGTGGTTGTGCCTCAGGACCGCAGCAGCGTCACTGGCTCCGCAAGAGGGAATCCCCGCTGGGCCACGCCTCCACCGAAGGCCGGATCGAGAGTTCCCCTGGCTCCGCCCCCTGTCCGCTCGTTGGTCTGGCGTCCAATCAGCTGCCGCACCTGCCTCCAGCTCTTTTCGTTACCTTTGTTTTATTCTGCTATTATACAATAAAATCTGTATTTGCCTGAGTACACCGGCGTTGTGTTGCTTCCCTTTTCCCCTAGACAACAACTGGGTTGTAACACACGGGCTGTTTAAACTTCTGCTGCATGAATAGCTGATATTTCTCTACTGCCATGTGTCATTGTTCAAAAGATATGTCTCTTTATTTCTCTCTCCTCCCAGTCTGAAGACAAACTAGCTGCTGCCTCTGATCTGTCTCTGGAGGTTGTGAAAGAAGAGGAAATACCTGATAAGGTGAAGGTGACTGAGAACGATCAGTCTCTTCTGCTAGAGGTGAAGTAATAGATGATCAAAGACTAAAGACATCTGCACTGAGAAGCTCCTAGCAGCTGTGCACATGTGTTAAAAAATTACACAGGCTGTAAATAAGATGGTGTAGATAGCGTTACTAAATGAACATGTTTGACTTTATTTCTCTCTCTTCACTTCAAGTTGGAGGCAAACCAAGCTGCAGCAGCCCAGTCCTCCTGGTTTACTTGGGTAAGTGGTGACAGTATAAGAATAAAATTAGAAAAGGCAATTTGTTTTTATTTATACTGCACATATCACAAATCTGTACTCAGTGTTGGCTTCATT
Source organism: Centropristis striata (assembly GCF_030273125.1). NCBI lineage: Eukaryota > Metazoa > Chordata > Actinopteri > Perciformes > Serranidae > Centropristis > Centropristis striata. The sequence continues at coordinate 33,320,477 of NC_081533.1, forward strand.
TTTTAGCCCAGAGATTACTGTAAGATTGCTAGAAGTTATTCATCTTATGCCTAATCTTTATCCTTCCCTGTCTTTTCTTAGCTACGAGGAGATAACAAGATGCAGACTATGAATGAGTCTTTGAAGAAGGAGGTTAGTTTGTATTTTTCTTCATTTAACTGTTGACTCTTTTCTGTCTTCTACTTCATTGTTTTCAGCCACTGTCCATTTCCTGATGATCAGCAAACAGCAGAGCCAGTGAGAGATTAGTTGGTGAACACAGTGGAGCATTTAGTCTCTAAAGAGTCAGATATGTTTCAGTAGTTGGTGAAGACCAAAAACAGAGTGAAAAGAGAGTGAATAATGGAGTGTTTCATATTATATTCAACCATAGAGTACCTTCCTGTCACGTCTTATTGTTTGTCCTTCATGTTTAATTAAAGTAAGGGTCCCTCATCTTTTCTTTCTGTCTAGGTGGATAAACTATCAGCTGAAAACAAGAAGCTCCAAGAGGAGAAGCAGCAGCTGACAGCGGAGCTGAAGAAGGTCTTTTATTGATATTGACCCCCAACACCATTAGGGTAGTGTAGCAGTAACTTGAAAAGGGGAAATTCAAGAAGACTTATTTTGGATGAAAGGGGACATGCTGCTTAAAAAAGTTAAAAGACAAAGGGAAGATGAAAATGCACTGTATTTAACCAGGTTTTACAGTAACATTAATGTGACTTCTGAAACATATCAGTCCAAAATCATGTTTATAAGAAATATCATAAAGTCCTTATTTTGGGCTGACAATGAGCCAGGACCCTCTACAGAGTTTGAGGCTCAAGGACCTTTCACATTACATATATATATATATATATATATTTGATGTGCCTATATGTCTGATTGTAATTTACAAACAGCTGAAATTGTATCGATCACCAATACTGGCAGAGTAGAACCCAAAAGCACAAAGAGATCAGTCAAACCAGGCAAACAAACTCGACAAGGGGCAGGCAGGTATCCAAAGTCCAAGAAACAGGCAGGCAGGTTCAGAACAGGTAGATCAGGCTGAAACAGACTAGGGTACGCTGGAAGGCTTGGTGAGAAAACACAAGACAATCTGGCAGGGAAAAAGTGGAAGTTGGCCAGTATAAATACAGAGGAACTAATGAGGGAATGGCCTGCAGATGAGGAGATGAGCAGGGAAACCCAGGTGAAGGGAATGAGTTGATTGCCCAGCAAGAGGGAGTGGCAGGATCTGGATTGACAGGGGAGTTAATAATATGACATGAAAACAAAGTCAGCTGAATATAACTAAGAGTTGGTGGAACTCCTGACAGAAATAAACACAAATCTGTTTTTCTTAGCTGAAGGACCTTGGAGAAAAAGAAAACATACATTGGAAGAAACAGAATGAAGAGCTAAATGAGGCGAAGGCTCAAATAAAGAGCAAGAGTGCAGAGATCAGCGAGCTGAAAGGACAGGTACACACACACACACACAGTATAAAATCTGAATTTACGTTTGACATGGGAGATGAACCCCATTATCCTGGTGATGGTCCAGTGTTGTTTTTAAATTTATAAATATCCTGCTGAATATGTGTGTAGGGGTATCTGGTTCAGATACACATTGCCTCCAGCAGGGGCACCTAAATATTTAGAGGTAAAGCTAATTTAGGTCAATTTTGCTATCAGAAATTGACTAATGCTACCTATACACCAGAAGACTTTGAAAAGATTTGGAAAGACTCCTGCAAGACTATCAGCTCACACCTGCTCACATCTAAAGACAAGTTTAGAGTTTTTAGTCCCAGCCTAGTGTCAGACTGAGATTCTACAAAGACTGTGAATCTTGCAGGGTCACTATTTACAAGACTACAACTAGATTTTCTTCAGCATTTTTTTACCTACCATGCAATATTTGTGTGTGCAGTGGTTTGTGTTGGAAAAAGAAAAAGAAAAGAAGACGCCACAAAATGCCCCTCACAAAGCTGAAAAAGGGTTTCTGTTTTTCTGACATGAAAAGTTGACTATTTTACAGTAAAAATAGACAAGAAGAATAGATAAGGAAGAATAAAGGAAAGGAAAATTTAGAAAATAATTCATGATGTACATTTATGTCGTATTTAATTATATTTAATTTATTTGTTTAATAAGAATAATTATACTTATCAGCTCTATCAACTTTCATTTAGTTGATCACACATTAATCATCAATTATTTATTACTTATTTATGTATACATTTATTTATACATTTTAACTGGGTCTCCTTACTGTTCTCTTTACTAAGAAACAGCGCCCCCAAAATCCCGCTTGTGGCCGGAAATATATTACATCTCTATATTTGTATTTAGGCTTGAGCTTACTAACATTATTGTGATGTAACTTTTTCCTGTCGAAGTAGTTTTACTGCCGGTCTGCTCATCTATTGGTTGTTGATTGTGTTCCGTCACTGCGACTTGCGAAAATATCAAACACGTTTGATATGATCGCAAACCAAAGACTAGGAAAAGACTGATATGAAACAGCGCAGATTACTACCTTACACTTAACGATCGGGATGACGGGAGCGCGCTGTGACTCCGGTAAGACTCCTAGATTTACTAAAGACTTTCAGTTTTTAGTCTGGGACTGGGGACATCGTTTGGTGTAAGCCCAGCATAAATTAATATTTGATACTTTAAATGAATTAAAGTTATTCTCGGGGCACCACCTATTCACTTAGGAATAGGAGAGATAGCAAATTGATAGTAAATCAGTCTCATAAAGTTAACAAATGATCAATTTGGAACATTGATTATTAATTATGAATATAATTATAATCGAATTACCTTATTAATATTTGGTAACGGTTGAAGGAATTTTGAGTTCTTTTCACAGCAGAGGTTTAGAAAATCACTCATTCATGTGCAACATTAAGTATAATTATATTAATCCAAAAATATATTTATTCTAAATAAAGCAAAGCAAACAGAACACATAATAACTAATCTAAAAGACTATTTACAGTGGAAATGTGGTTGAAAAAGAATGTGTAACAAAATGGCTGCTGAAAGGCGGTCATTTAAATAAATCAAAATGGCGGAACACCTTTTGTTCTTGAAGAACAAAAGACCATGCGATCTTGAAGGTCTATGTGTTGTAGGAAGCCAGATTAAAGTACATTTCATGTGGATTAGTGTGTGAGCAAATCAAATGAGTTATAGTTAATTTACATGTACAACTTCAAGTCTGTAGAGCAACATTAATCATACAACTTCAAATGATCTAGCTACACAAAATATCCCAACAAACATACTTAAACACATAACAGGTCAACACCATAGATTAAAGCTTAACAACTTGTTCTTGCTTACTAACTGCCCAGAGTACTGTACCACAGAGTCCAGAGTTGAAAGGGGGAAGCAGAAATCCTTTTGAAGAAGAATCAGCACCTGGTTGGGTTTTGGTGGTCCCAGAGTTATTTGCTGTTGTTGGCTCCAGAAGCTTGGTGATGGTCTCTGTGATTATATCCAGTATAGATCACAGGCAGGAAACTTAGGTGGTGGGCCCAAGCTTGGTTTGGGCCTTCCCTTAGAGCTGGGGAGAGCGGGAGATGGCCTGGTCTTCTGGAGTGTAAGCCAGCAGCGGTGCTGACCCTCCCAGGGAGTCGAGGAGAAGAGAGAGAGAAGGGATGGCTGCAGGAGGCTTTTGTGTCTCAACCTGGAAGTTGTATTTCCTGTTGGTATTAGCCAATGAGACGCCTTTAGGTATCTGCAGATACCTGTGGGGGGTGGGGGTCGTTTGTCTTTGTTTGGGGAACAAAGAGGGACCTCCATCTTGAAGCATGGAGAGAATTTGTTGACACAATTCTCACTGCATTCAGTCATTAATCCAAATGAAACTTGTGGAGTAGCTGTGACCCCTACATGTGTTTTAAACTTATTAACCTCCTCCACATTGATTGGCTCCCGGTCTGTTTGTAGATGAAGATTCTCCTCACTCACTACGGTAAATGGGGCAATAAAATCAATCAATCAATACATGCAAACATTATGGATTTCTCACCATGAAATCAACATGAAAACAATTCAGTAAATCAGTAAATTTTAATCTGTCAATCAGCCTGGTGTCACATCTCACTCGCAGTAGCAGGTAATACTAACTACAAGAAGGAAAGTTCAACACATAACTCATATCCACAGTATATAAGGATTCATACATTGTATCTAATCAAAAAATGCACTCATAACTCGCACATTGACAAAATGTGAAAATTTTACTCAATGAAATAAAATGTCTTTTTTCATCTCTCCTCCCTCCCAGTTGGTCAAGCAGCTCTGGACTGAGACAGAGAAAGGAAAGGAAACTGACAATCAACTGAATGAGCTGCTGGTCAAGAATGAGCAGGTTTTCTTTATATTCTCCACATGACATTTTTTGTTGAGACCAAGGTGATCAAACTAACTATGAAGGCAATTCTAAGACACTTAAACTGAAATTGGACTCTCAATGTAACACAAATGAGTGTGATAGAAAATTCTAGCTCACAAACAGACCGGGAGCCTTGAATAATCAATGAACATACGGTAAACAAGTTCAAAAGACATATAAAGTGGGATTTTAATTATTTAAACAGCTGCCTTTTCAGATTACTTCACATGACATGCCAGAAGATGGAGTCAGTGTGGACTGCATAATATAATGTATACATACTGCTCACATATCTCACATCTCACTACCAATTACAGGTTAAATACACATATTAATCACTAAAGAGTAACATTCTTCCAGTACGCAGGAAGATCATTTCAGCTCCGAGCTCATGTTCACAGTAAATATAAGATTCCATATATTGTATATAATAAATATGTGCATTAATAACTCACACATTGATGTAATGTGAATTTTAAGTCAATGAAATAAAATGTCTTTCTTCATCTCTCCTCTCTCAACAGTTGGAAAAGCAGCTCTCGACTGAGAAAGAAAAAGGAATGAAACATCAGAATGAGGTAACTTTTTCCCTAGCAGCTCTCCTGTTTTTACAGCAAATTTGGTTTCTCTATGTTCTGTATTGTATTGTTAATATACCTAAAGGCTGACATAGAATTTTCCCCCAAAAAACCTTTAAATAGGTAATAAATCACAACCTCCAACTGATCAGAAACCTTTTTCCTCCAGACCAGGATATTTTGTTTACTAAATTAAATACTAAATTAAACAAACCTCTCCGGCCTTCTCCAACAATGCCCTAGGCCCTTTCACCTCAAACATCCGGCCTTCTGTCAGAAATCTTGGAGTGATTTTTGACAGTGCCTTCAGGTTGGAGCAGCAGGTTAGTGCAGTAGTGAGGAGAAGCTTTTTCCACCTGAGAACACTAGCCAAGACCAAAACCTACCTGCCTTGGAGGGACTTCGAGAGAGCTATCCGTGCCTTCATCACATCTCAACTGGACTACTGTAACGCCCTCTACACCAGCATGGATCAATTGCAGCTTCGCCGCCTGCAGTTGGTCCAGAACTTCGCCGCCAGACTCCTCACCTGCACTAAAAAACACGATCACATCACCCCGGTCCTCCATCGCTCCACTGGCTCCCCATCCGTCACCGCATTGACTATAAACTTCTTCTAACTGTTTACTAATCCCTCCATGGTCTGGCCCCTACATACAGTGGGGAGTATTTGATACACTGCAAATTTTTCAGGTTTTCCCAGAAGTCTGTAATTTCTATCATAGGTACTCTTCAACTGTGAGTGATGGAATCTAAAACAAAAATCCAGAAAATCACATTGTATGATTTTTAAATAATTAATTTCCATTTTATTGCATGAAATAAGTATTTGATACATCAGAAAAACAGAACTTAATATTTGGTACAGAAACCTTTGTTTGCAATTACAGAGATCAGACGTTTCCTGTAGTTCTTGACCAGGTTTGCACACACTGCAGCAGGGATTTTGGCCCACTCCTCCATACAGATCTCCTCCAGAGCCTTCAGGTTTCGGGGCTGTCGCTGGGCCACACAGACTTTAAGCTCCCTCCAAAGATTTTCTATTGGATTCAGGTCTGGAGACTGGCTAGGCCACTCCAGGACCTTGAGATGTTTCCTACGGAGCCACTCCTTAGTTGCCCTGGCTGTGTGTTTTGGGTCGTTGTCATGCTGGAAGACCCAGCCACGACCCATCTTCAATGCTCATACTGAGGGAAGGAGGTTGTTGGCCAAGATCTCACGATACATGGCCCCATCCATCCTTCCCTCAATACGGTGCAGTCGTCCTGTCCCCTTTGCAGAAAAGCATCCCCAAAGAATGATGTTTCCGCCGCCATGTTTCACGGTTGGGATGGTGTTCTTGGGGTTGTACTCATCATTCTTCTTCCTCCAAACACGACGAGTGGAGTTTAAACCAAAAAGTTCTATTTTTGTCTCATCAGACCACATGACCTTCTCCCATTCCTCCTCTGGATCATCCAGATGGTCATTTGCAAACTTCAGACGGGCCTTGACATGCGTTGGCTTGAGCAAGGACACCTTGCGTGCACTGCAGGATTTTAATCCTTGACGGCGTCGTGTATTACTGATGGTTTTCTTTGACACTGTGGTCCCAGCTCTATTCAGGTCATTGACCAGGTCCTGCCGTGTAGTTCTGGGCTCATTCCTCACCTTCCTCATGATCACTGATGCCCCACGAGGTGAGATCTTGCATGACTGAGGGAGATTGACCGTTGTCTTGAATTTCTTCCATTTTCTAATAATTGCACCAACAGTTGTTGCCTTCTCACCAAGCTGCTTGCCTATTGTCCTGTAGCCCATCCCAGCCTTGTGCAGGTCTACAATTTTATCCCTGATCTCCTTACACAGCTCTCTGGTCTTGGGCATTGTGGAGAGGCTGGAGTCTGGTTGATTGAGTGTGTGGACAGGTGTCTTTTATACAGGTAACGAGTTCAAACAGGTGTAGTTAATGCAGGTAATGAGTGGAGAATAGGAGGGCTTCTTAAAGAAGAACTAACAGGTCTGTGAGAGCCAAAATTCTTACTGGTTGATAGATGATCAAATACTTATGTCATGCAATAAAATACAAATTAATTATTTAAAAATCATCTACTGCGATTTTCTGGATTTTTGTTTTAGATTCCATCACTCACAGTTGAAGAGTACCTATGATAGAAATTACAGACTTTTACATACTTTGCAAGTGGGAAAATCTGAAAAATCAGCAGTGTATCAAATACTTGTTCTCTCCACTGTACCTGTCTGACCTCCTGCACCACCACACCCCTCCAGAGCTGCTGTTGGAGGTGCCCTGGTCCAGATTAAAAACAAGGGTCGATGGGGCCTTCTCAGTAGCAGCCCCCAGACTCTGGAACTGCCTCCCCCTCCACATCCGTGCAGCGCAGTCCCTAGATGTTTTTAAATCACACTTAAAAACCCACCTCTTTTCTCTTGCCTTCAATTAAAGGTTTCCTCCAGCAAGTGCTAGGGAATAGTGTCCCTTAGTAATCCCTCAGTGCCTTTAAACTTATCCCTTCTTTTTATTTTAACTCTTGCAGGCAATGTCTTTTAACCATTTTTTTGTTTTTGTTTTTGTTTCTTTCACCTTTGTCAATCCTGTATTTTATTGCACTTTATGCAATTTTATGTGAAGCACTTTGGTGCGGCTCAGCCTCCTGTAAATGCGCTATAGAGATTGATTGATTGATTGATTGATTGATTGATTGATTGATTGACACAATGCCTCTCTTCTTCTGTCTTTCAGTCCCAGTGGAACAAATTCTTCGGAGAAAGAAGTTCCAAAAGGAAAAATGCTGAGAGAGAACCGGAGAGCCTCATGGACCCTGAGGTCAAGGTTCTAGCTTCTTCTTCTTTTTTTTTATCTCATTTTCTTTTAATCTTCTCAATATTAATATTTCCCTGATAAAGTTGTCAAGAAAACTCAGATTTATGATCTCCACACTTAACAGTCAATAATGAGAGTTAATTATATTGTCCTGTGAGATTAAAATGATAAAAATTAGACTTTGTTTTGCTGAATCCTCTGGATGATGCTTACTTTGGAACAGATTACACAAATTATAATTATTCACATTTATTTCCATGGCTGTTGCAAAAACAATTGTACTGAAAAATAAAAACATAAAGGTAAATATATATAGATATAATAAACATTGTTTTCCACTTAGGGATTCTCTCTCACTTCCAACAGTAAACTAAAGATCAATATTCATCTGTCTGTCTGTTAACTAGTTCATTGTGATGTCTTCCCAGGTATATGCAACAAGATGTGAAGTCCAGGAGTTTGAGAATTCTCAACCCAAAGAGCAGGACAACAGTCAGAGCTCAGCCACAGGACCTGTCATTGTGGATGAGATCGGCAAATGTGGCAAATATATTCGTCTCAAAAACACATCTGATAAGGTAATTTTTGTGTGTGGATCAACACAGTACGTGTTCTTTATAAGTGTGTTCAATTTGTGAAGCAATATGTTAACCAAGTTTATCCAGGGATATTCCTAATAGGCTGCACAAGATAAGATAACACTCTGCTGTTACGTCTTGTTTTCATCTGTGAACAAAATATATCCAAAAAAAGAAAAGAGGTTGCTCTTTTAATCGGACAACTTTGTTCTTCAGGAATTAGATTCAACATGGCAGCTTCTAATTGTTCCTTCATGTCAGAGGAAACAGCCGATCAGTCATCAATCTCCTGTTTAGAGCATTAACTTTTTTTTTTTTCAAAAGAACAAAACCACTTCAAGCGAATGCAAAAAATGTTTCTGCATATTTTTGAAAGTTTTATCGAATTTTGGTGTTTCTATCAAGCTTACCTCATGAGAATCTTCAAAATTCAAAGAGAAATAGTATCTTTTATTTCTAAGTCTCTGTGTGATTCTCCCTCCTGCAGGACAAGCCAATGGAAGGATGGCAATTACATACGCAGGTCAAGGACAGAACACCCATTATCTACACATTTCATCAATCATTCAAACTCAGATCTGGAAACACTTACACTGTGAGTCTTTTTTAAATTCTAAATGTATATTGTTTTGCCTCTTTTTATTCTGTACCATGGCAGTGTTGTTGAGTTTTATATGCAATAAAACAAAAATAACAATAATTATCTTACATATAATAGTTATTTTTATTATGTAATAATTCTGCTACTAAGTCTGTGGCATTATTTTACAGATATCTGTGCCAGGTTATGGAACTCATCATAATCCTGTTGACCTGGAGTGGGCGGAGCTGAAGCCCTGTAGCCTTGGAGACAAAGTGCAGGTCTCTCTCATCAGCAACACTGAAGAGATCCAACATCAACTGAGTTCATAAACACAAACAAATCAATCTATAAGTTTCCCCTTCAGCTCATCATATTTCTTTGCTCATTGCAATGAAAGAAATCTGCTTTCATCATCAGGAACAGCGTGACTCAAATCCTCCTGTAAAGTAGAAATGCTCAGTAAACATGATGATACAACACTCCTTAAAATTAGACCTTTTATGAACATTAAATCAAACATTATTACATATTTCTTTGCTCCTTTTAATGAAAGAAATCTGCTTTCATCATCAGGAACAGCGTGACTCAGATCCTCCTGTAAAGTAGAAATGCTCAGTAAACATGATGATACAACACTCCTTAAAATTAGACCTTTTATGAACATTAAATCAAACATTATTACATATTTCTTTGCTCCTTTTAATGAAAGAAATCTGCTTTCATCATCAGGAACAGCGTGACTCAGATCCTCCTGTAATGTAGAATGCTCAGTAAACATGATGATACAACACTCTTTAAAATTAGACCTTTTTATGAACATTAAATAAAACATTATTACATATTTCTTTTTGTAGTATATTAATAATTCAAACCACATGTTTTTGAAACATTCAGAAAAGTCAGCATTTGCTTTATTGATATTGAATTTATGTATGAATTTCTAAAAATACAAAAAAAATAGTTTTATAGTTTATTACAAATGTTCATATGAAACCTTGAATATTAAATTGTTTTGAAAATTCTTACAATTTTTTTGTATTCTGTATTTTATACTGCTTGTAATTCAGTTTTTACTGTCAATGTAAAACGCCATACATTGTTTTTTCGATCATAAAGAGATTAAAATAAACAATTGTTTATATTAAATTTTAAATGTATTAATTTATTAGTAGTCCTGTTAGCCCCATGAAGACCTTTTTGCATGATTTTTTTTCTTTTGGAGGCTGTAGCATACTCAATTTGAAGACTACGTGTACATTGCTAACAACCATGCCATCATACATTGTCTGGAGGGGGGTGAAATAATGATAATAAACAAAGTTTATATTTTATGTTTAGGCAAATTTCCTTGTGACCTCTGACTTCAAGAATTAAAATGGGTTCTATGGGTACCCACAAGTCTCCTTTTTATTTAGTCACATATAGTTTGAGGCAGAAGCCACACAGTTTTTCCCTGGTAGGTAAATGTGTTATTCTTCGGCTATGATAGTTGAATATTTCTGCATACTGGGCTCCCTAAACAGTCTGTGAGTTGGATATGACACTTGGATTCAATGAGCCCAATTTTTTTCATTGTGATGATGTTTGTCCCAATAGCAGCATTTTATTGCAGTGAAATTTTTTGACACTTGACCTGACTGTTTAAAATAGCCTGTTGTGACCTTATGAGACATTGAAAGCTATTGACTTCAGAAAGCTACACCATGTTCTGAATCCTGCTACACCTTAATGAATTCATTTTTATAACAGATTTATAACCACAACATTTGACACACTGAGTTGCATTATTATTATTATTCAGGTTCTGGCTTTTTAGATGATGTACACCATTTATAAGTGACATCTACTGTTGACCTGCTATTTCCCCCTAAAAATCCACTGCACACAACCCCAATCTTGTTGACAAATGGGCAGAATGACAAAAGGTTAATTAAAACATGTTGCAATACAAATTGACTGTAAATTCTGCAACACCAGAAGAGCCCCTGGCCCTCCCTCTTCGTCACAGCCAGGGGCTGGGGGGAAGTATACAAAGCACACAAAGTCAGCTTCCTGCAGAGCAGTATCCACTTTCAGTTTTTGTAATAGATGGAGAAACACCGTACACATCAGCCTCCATATCAATAAAAAATGAGCAAAAAAGAACAATAATTGGAGATTTTTAAACGTCTTCTTCTCCGGCATAATTTAACCTAGACACTCCATTTAAACTTTAAACAGTAGACACAAGTCTTGTGTATTGGTGTATTAATCCACGTTTCGATAGGTCATATAGTTTTTTATCAATCCCTGTTCAATGACCATGATCATTTTTGGAGAAATTCTGAGATTATAATGGGTGTGTATTGCACGGAATGTTCGTGTCACTGTGTGTGACATCATCGCCAGAGTGTAGAGGGGGAGAATAAATTGTCAAAAAATATATTTGAAAACTGCGCTCCAGGCCGCGAATTCCACTCTACAGAAATAATTTATACATAGAAATGTAGGAAAATTTGTCTTCTCCCTCACAATCCACTGGTAAAGCTGTCAGAGTTATAGTTTGGGCGTAGGACGCACAGATGCGCCACCAACACGCACCAACACGCACCAACAGCTTCATTGGCTCCCATATTAAAAACACAGGAAGATTTCTAAAAAAAAGGGAGATGTAAAAGTGTTTTTACATCGCTCTAACAAAGCTATTTTTTTCATTTTTCTTAAAAAAAAACTTATGTAGACGTTCAGGAAGAACTCAGGACGCTCAAAGTGAAGTCGGATCAATGATAGGTATTATGGTTTTAGCCAAAAATGCTTTCTGTTCGTGGCCATAAATTCCAGTCTGTCCACCTCTGGCTGCTGTCACTCTTTCATTAACAGGTGTCAGTTAATTCTGTTGATTGCTTTGATCTGATTGCCTTTGATCTTTGATGTGATTACAGTTACAGATACACACACACACACACACACACACACACACATGCGAGTAAGCACGCACTCTCCTCACACATGCATACACATGCTTCAAACACACACACACACACACACACACACACACAGGTAACTTTATGTGATTTTAATTACACACACACACACACACACACACAGACACACATTTTGAGGTTAAAGGGCATAGTTTGAAATCTCTGAAGAATCTCATCATAGTGTACACACACCGGCAGTAGCCCCCGTGGCCCTTTCAGAATTTCCCCAGAGGAAATTTTCGAGTTTAAGTATGCTAACTGATTTCATAGGAGATTACGTTGGTTTAGATTAGTCTGGATTTTCTGCATCACCTGACTAATGCTAAATTAATAAACAGTGTGTCATAAAATCAAAATTTCAGACACATACATACATACACACACACACACACACACACACACACTTTTTATGTATGTATGTACAAAAGATCATCCCTTTGTGCATGTTTCTGCCGCACGTGTGAATTCCCACACTGCCGCGGTCCTTGAATGCACCGCATGCGCACTGATCGGCTCAGAGCAAACATCGGCTGAACGATCTGCAGTGTGTGCGTCTATTGAGCCGTGAGTTATGATGTTACTTCTGTTTTATATTCTGTTGATGTTTGTGTTGATTCATCAGTCTCTTCTGATGACTTTGCGGTAGTTTTTGCTGTCAGTTTGTGAAATGTGACAACCAATTAGCCGCTAAGAAGTGATTTGGAGCTATCCGCTAACTAGCAATAGCCTGAACGTGTTATGTTGCTATATTGTGAATTTCTGTTGATCATACATTGCATACAGAATGCTAATTGAACAGTGACAGTGAATGTCACTCTTATGTTGCATCTAAGCCTGTAGCTTAATGCTCATTTTGGTTTAATTGATTAATGCTGATTTGAATTATCTTGAGCTGTATTTCATATGTTAGCTGGTTAGAGATATCTAGCTCAGTACATTTTATGCTTAAGTTATACTTTATTTTCTAATCAGTCTGTATTGTTGTGTTTGTATTGCAGCAACCACACACTCACACCCAAATGCCGATAAAAGCCTTTATTAAAGGACTCTGCCTCTTATTAATGCCCTGAGTTGAACATTACAACAGTGTCCTGACCCGACACCCTGAAGCGATTGCTGCCTAAAGCCCGATTTCCACCGGGCGCGTTACTGCAGCGTCACGTCAGCGTCGCGTATGACGTTGCAAATAGGTAACACTCTAATCAATGAGAGCATTTCCACCGGGCGCGTAGCGTAACGTTACTGCAGCGTCGCGTCGCGTCAGCGTCTCTACACGAGCATTAGGTAGGACTTCTATTTCTCCGCGAGACGCTGCCAAATCGCGTGAATCTCAACAGAGCAGATCGCACCAGACAGGAAGTCCGACTCAGAATAAGCGTAAAACACTTCCGCCCCTTTCAAAATAAAACACAATACGCAGTTCATGCAGCCTAAAACTACTTCACATCAACATTATGTTATGACCGGGGCACCAGATCAGCAATCAATCAATCAATCAATCAATCCAAGGGTCTCAGAGGATCGGCGACACGGACGACAAGAGACTGATTGTTGAAGTGGAACATCATACAGTCATTTATGACATAAGATATTGTTTTTATAAGGATAGATGGTCAGATCAACATATCTTTCACCTCAGAGAAGCAAAGTAAGTTGTTTTTTGTTGTTGTTTATTTTATACACACAGTTTATCCATAGACTGTATAAATAGAGTTTAAAGTTTATCACGGGATCTTGCGGTCTCCCGTATGGTCAGGATTATCGCGTGATCTCGTTATCTCGCGTGTATACGGCCGGCTCGCTAAGCTGACGTGCTGCTGCAGTAACGCGTCCGGTGGAAATCCCCAGTAAGATCGCCTAAGATCCTCATACAGTCAGTCTGTCATACAATGTGTATATATATATATATATATAATGTGTATGTATATATATATATATGCATATCACTTTTCCTGTTTTAGGTCCATTAGGATTACCAAAATTATTTCTATTTGCTAAATTCCAGAATAATGAGAGAAGGATTTTTTAAGACAGTTTTTTATTACTTTCTTCAAAGTCAGAAGTTTACATACACTAACATTATTATGCCTTGAAACAATTTGGGAAAGCCCAGATGATGCTGTCATGTCTTTGGAAGCTTCTGATAGGTTCATTGACAACATTAGAGTTAATTCGAGACACACCTGTGGAGGTATTTTAAGGCACACCTGAAACACACTGCTTCTTTGTGTAACATCATGGGAAAGTCAAAAGAAATCAACCAAGATATCAGGAAGAGAATTGTGGACTTGCACAAGTCTGGTTCATCCTTGGGTGCAATTTCCAGATGCCCGAAGGTTCCACATTCATCTGTTCAAATAATTATAGCCAAGTATAAACACCATGGGAATGTCCAGCCATCATACCGCTCAGGAAGGAGACGGGTTCTGTGTCCCAGAGATGAACGTGCTTTGGTCCAAAATGTGCATATCAACCCAAGAACAAAAGCAAAAGACCTTATGAAGATGCTGGCTGAAGCTGGTAAAAGTCTGTTATTATCCACAGTGAAACGAGTCCTGAGACATGGGCCACTCTGCCAGGAAGAAGCCATTACTCCAAAAGAAACATAAAACAGCCAGATTACAGTTTTGTCAGACCACAGGACATGTCAAAAATTAAGGTCTTTGTCCCTGTGTGCATTTGCAAACTGTAACCCCCCCCCCCCCCCCCCCCCCCACCCCCCACCCCCCTTGCAGTAATGCAACATACCTACCAATTACCTCCTGAACTCTTTGTATTATTAGTGCTGCTGGTAGTTTTGATTGCACCTATAATATTTTATACCCAGATCAGTAACCTAGCAACAGGCTCAAAGTTCAGATGTTTATAAAGTTGAGCTGATCTTACTGATCTTCGTTATGGGAACAGAAGAGAATCACCATTCTCTGTTTAAAGTTAACTAATGAATGAATTAATGCTTTCTTCAACTTTAGACTTCAATTCACAGATGTACTGGATCTTAACCATGATGCCAACAGTCTTCTAGTGGAATTCACTAGTCATTTTATTACCAAAATGGTCACAAATTATTAATGATTTACAGCTTTTGTCTGTGCTGTTTGATGAACTGACTATCGTGATCGTCAGGAAACAGGTATGTTGCCTTTTTGAATTTTAATTGTGTTCATTCTATATGTTTCAACCTCTACTAAAATAGATTATCACCTTCTAGTATAAAAGAAGGTCTTCTTTTAGACCACAAACATAGTTTATGAGAGTAATAAAGTTTTTTTACAGCCTTTGTGTTTGTGGAAACGTATCCATATGTCAAATGTATTTCAATTGAATGGTAATAGTTAATCAAACCGCTTATGTATATTATATCAAATGCACAGTCCGTTAAAAAAAATGCGGGAAGTCTGATTTCGTATCAGTCAAAGTAACAGTCAATAATACTGAAATTTAGGGGGTTTCATTCACAACACAAAGACAACACTGATAAGGAAAGACTCAATAACTTATTATGAATAACTATCAATTCAATCACTTCTTTACACTGTATCACTTGTTCACTTTCAGGGCTGCAGGATGTTTTACCAGAAGAACAAACTGTCTCTTCACTCTCCACTTAGTGTTTTAGTTTTCCATCTGCTACTAACACACTCTTGTAGAGGTAAGTCACACACCAAGCCGCCCTGAACTCACAAGTCTTTCCCATTGTTCCTTTTCTTTCTCTCCTTGGACTTTATAAAACAAGGATTGTAGCCCAATGGGCCAGCCTTTACCCTCTCTGGTCTAGTCGTAATTTCTTGAACCCAGAAATGTTGAGTACCCTAAAGTTTTATTGCAGAAATGTCATCTATAGGCCTAATGGATGAAAATTATCTTGGTTGCTAAAAGTTGCACTTTGGGCAATTTGCCAATAAGCCAATAAAGTCAAGACACCACAGGTGAATAGGGTAAAAAAAAATAAAAATAATAGATATCACCATGAAACTTTCTCAGTTGATTACTTATGTTAAGATGAGAAAAAAATGTATTGCATGTTTTTTGTATTTTAATGCTTACATATGCAAATGAGGCCATAACTCATCAAATATGCGCTCATTTGCACAACAGACAAAATCAGATCGTTTGATAAAGTCATGCTCAAAATATTTTTTCCAAGAGTAAACATGTATACTTGGGGGTCTGAGTTGAGTCTGCTATCTGTTGCCCCTAAAGTTTTAGAGTGAAATTGACCTCTGTGTGTGTATTTGTCCAGATTACATTGAAAAAAAGTTTACATTCTTTAAGGAATGAATAATGCATATCATTTATTGACTAAATATTCAATTTCTCTCAAAATGCTACAAATAAAGAACTTACAAGTATCCATATCTATTTTCTTTCCAGGTGACTCTCAGGTAATTGGTCCTAGTCAGTCAATAGTAGCAGGAGTTGGTGATGACATCATTTTGCCATGTTACCTGAAACCTGCGATGGATCTGACTACAGCTACGATAGAGTGGAGGAGGTCTGACCTCGAGCCAACATTAGTCCATGTGTGGCGTTCTGGTCGGGACATTGAGTATGTAAAAAATCCTTCGTACAGCAGAAGAACTTCACTGTTCACTGAAGAACTGAAGAGAGGAAACCTTTCACTGAAACTCTCCAACGTACAACTCACCGATCAGGCAACATATGAATGTGACATCCCACTACAGCATAAACAGTCTTCTGCTAGGCTCGTTGTTGGTAAGTAAACATGTAGTTAGTGTGGTTAGATTGGTGCAGTGCAGTGTTTATCATCTTTAGCAACATTTAATTATTTCACAATTTATTATGTATTTACTGACATCTGATCCCTTTGGTTTTGAACAGCCTAGGTCAAAAACAGGCTTCATTTCACAATGAAACAGCCAACTGAGGAATACTCAAATATGTTAAACTGATCAAATTCAAAGATTTATTATGTAACTAGTTACAAGCACAAGTAATTTCTGCCTGATGCACCTCTGACGGTGCCATTGTGCCAGCTGCAGGTCATCAGCCAGGAGCCACCCTTCGCTGATGTTTTGCTCCTTTAATCCCTGAACATGTTGAGGTGGTGGAGCAGCTGCAGGGATGCGGCTCAGTTGGTAGAGTTGGTTGGCCCCCAACCGAAGGGTTGGTGGTTCGATCCCTGACCGTCGCAGCCTACATGCCAAAGTATCCTTGAGCAAGATACTGAACCCCAAATTGCTCCTGATGCTGTGTTCATCGGTGTGTGAATGAATTCCCAATGGTAGCAGGTGGCACCGTTTAGGGTAGCCTCTGCCACCAGTATGAATGCGTGGGTGAATGAGCGCAGTCTGTAGTGTAAAGCGCTTTGAGTGCTCGCAAAGCGACTAGAAAAGCGCTATATAAGTGCAGGTCCATTTACCATTTCCCTACCGCCCCCTGCTGCTGGCTAGGATCCATGCTTTCCCCACGCTTTATATTTGCTGAGCCAGAAGCTCCCTTGTTCTGTCTCCTCTGCCAGGTCTTTCACAACCTTCTTCATGTTGGTGCCTTTCATCATGAGAGACTTTAGGAGCTGCTGGGTGGATGTTCCACTGTAACCTCTGTGGTGGGTTAAGGTTACACTGGATAGATGAACACCCTCCACCCAGCTTGTGAACACACAGCTGCCAGCCCTGAATACTTCTCCTTCTTTCTCTCAAAGCCAGCCTCCTACCCCCTTTTAGGAACTTCAACTGGCGATTGAGGTTGGCTGCCATGGTGCATTCAGCTCGAGATTACATTAAAAACCACTCCATGTTGCTGCTTTTAGCTTCATCCTTTGCTTTCACATCACTCAGCCTGTGTGCCTCAAAGATTTCAGGAGCAGGATCTGGTCAATCCTGCCTTGCAGCTGGGAAGAATGTGCTATCAGCTTGGGTTGTGGGTCGCAGAGTTGGGATTTGAGCCAGACCAGAGGTGCAGGTTCTGCAGGGGACTGGGAAGGGTATCGTTAGTGGTCCTGTTAGGAACCTGAACCGTGCCTGGTTTCCGCCCATGGAACTGTCCTGTTGAGCCTCCCAGATTATCCATCTCCTTTGGTGGTGTGGACCCACAGCTCTGATTTAATATCACTCTTACATTTTCACCACTTCAGAGTTCTTCCCTTCTTAGTGGCTTTAGACCACATCTGGTTGCAGAAAGTCAACCATCTTTTTTAGCTTGAGCTTTGGTGTTTTGGACAGTCGGCTCAGGTGAGGCTCTCAGGTCAAACACAAGCCTCACCTTCAAGTTTGCAGTTTTACAGTCCAGGGTCGAGAATGAGAAATTTTCTGAATATTCGCAATTGCAAATATATATGTATGTTATGTCATCAAATGTTTTCCTTTCACTGATAAAACATTATTTCCATTTGCTTAGTATCAGGTGATGTCCCCTCCCCAGCCATCAGTTTAGCAGGAATTGACATCAACAGAGCAGGTGTGATTCTCCAGTGTCAGTCCCAAAGCTGGTATCCAGAGCCTGAGGTGTTGTGGCTGGACGGTGAGGGAAAGCTCCTCTCTGCTGGACCTACAGAGACAGTCAGAGGTCCTGATGACCTCTATACTGTCAGCAGCAGAGTGACTGTGGAGAAGAGACACAACAACAGCTTCACCTGTAGAGTCCACCAGAAGAACAAGAACCACACTAGAGAGACACAATTCACTGTTCCAGGTAGAAATAAGCTCTTTTTCAACAATGATCTCTGTTTTAGCTTCAAAGAGCAAATGTCAACTTGTCTGTGAATGTCATGTTATTGTTTGTTTTATCATTTCAGATGGTTTCTTTATTGTCCAGTCCAGTTCTGCTCCCATTATAATTGGTTTGGCTGTTAGTCTGGCAGTTTTGACCATCCTGTTTGTCCTGTTACTTTTCTTTTTTGTGAAAAAATGGAAACAGAGGCAACAACTATCCAGTAAGTCACAAATAAAGTCACAAATAAATTGCAGTATTTATTCTCAGAGGTTTTATGTGGAATAGTGACTTGACTGAAATGTCTCATTCTGTATCATATGATACCTTTGTTCAATCCAAATGTCTTCAATGCCTTCTATCTTTTTAAATAGTAACCAAGACAAGCGACAGGGATGGACCTGAAGAAGGAGAAAAGAATAACTTCTCTGAAACTAACAAAAGTGAAGATCAGCTCACTGAAGACGAAAGAGAGAGAGAGAGGCTCATGGCAGCTGATTCAGTGCAAATGCAGGTTTTCAAAGAGGAAGGAGAAGAAAATACCAAGCATGTAAGAAACGAGAATTTGATTTTCTCAAATCAAGAGGAATAGACAACAAGAGCAGCTACTGGCAGGAAGAGAAATAAATCTGATCAACAGTTAGAAAAGCATCAGACTAAAAGACACGGGCTGTTTAAACTTATGCTGCATGAATAGCTGATATTTCTCTACTGCCATGTGTCATTGTTCAAAAGATATGTCTCTTTATTTCTCTCTCCTCCCAGTCTGAAGACAAACGAGCTGCTGCCTCTGATCTGTCTCTGGTCACAGATGAGGATCACTGGGGGGTGGAGGTTGTGAAAGAAGAGGATATACCTAATAAGGTGAAGGTGACTGAGAACGATCAGTCTCTTCTGCTAGAGGTGAAGTAATAGATGATCAAAGACTAAAGACATCTGCACTGAGAAGCTCCTAGCAGCTGTGCACATGTGTTAAATGTACACAGACTGTAAATAAGATGGTGTAGATAGTGTTATTAAATGAACATGTTTGACTTTATTTCTCTCTCTTCACTTCAAGTTGGGGGCAAACCGAGCTGCAGCAGCCCAGTCCTCCTGGTTATCTTGGGTAAGTGGTGACAGTATAAGAATAATATTAGAAAAGGCAATTTGTTTTTATTTATACTGCACATATCACAAATCTGTACTTGCCTGAAGTAGCTTTGTACTTAATAACAAGTTGCCCTAATATATAAAATATATCATAATATATAAATAAAATATAAAATAACCTCCCTCCCCATTGTTTCGATGCAACTAATAGACAACATGAAAGCCTCAAGTGGCCAATCAGGGAATTGCATATTTATTTTGCAAATTCAGTGTTGGATTTATTTTTTAGCCCAGAGGTTGCTGTAAGATTGCTAGAAGTTATTCATCTTTTCCTAATCTTTATCCTTCCCTGTCTTTTCTTAGCTACGAGGAGATAACAAGACGCAGACGGTTAGTTTGTATTTTTCTTCATTTAACTGTTGACTCTTTTCCAGATCCGTCGTCGGAGCCGTTACGCACCCATTATAATCAATGTGTGTGATTCCACCGACTGCAGATCCGCTGCGTAATGAGTCCGACGACGCATGGCCATCCGACAGCCCTTCTATTTTTGTCGGACGACGGAGCACGGCGCATAAATTCAGCACAGAACAGATCGTTCGGGACAGGAAGTCATGCACAGACACAAAATAAAACATCCGGCATATTTTCAAAATAAAATACCTCGGGTTCACGGCGGATCGTATTTCATAACTTGAAGACCTGAAATCAACAGGTTAGAGGTTTTCACTCGTCTTTTCACCCCACTGACACCGCTCACTCCGCTTGTTGTAAACAAACAGAGATCGCTAAGGCTTGTTAACAAGAGGCTCTTGTTAACAAGCCGGACGACCTCGTTAGCGCTCGTTAAGATGGAGTCGCTGGATTTGTCTCCAGTCATTACACTGACTGTCACTGACAATAAAGGGTTCATTCATTCATTCATTCATTCATTCATCATTCATTCATTCATTAACGAGGATATGTTGATTATCTTCCAGTTATATCAATTGATTAGGCGTGAATTCGCGAGATCTCATGCGTCCTCGGGACTCTGCTGTCCGCAACAGCTCCGACACAGACGGATCCGGTGGGTGTTGACGGACTGCGGAGATACGCGGCCGTTGCGAACGGACCCCTTTCGGAGTCATTACGCATCCAGTGGAATCCCGGGGTTAGTCTCTAAAGAGTCAGATTTGTTTTTAGTAGTTGGTGAAGACCAAAAACGAGTGAATTATGGAGTGTTTCAGATTATATTCAACCATGGAGTACCTTCCTGTCATGTCTTAGTGTTTGTCTTTCATATTTAATTAAAGTAAGGGTCTCTCATCTTTTCTCTCTGTCTAGGTGGATAAACTATCAGCTGATAACAAGAAGCTCCAAGAGGAGAAGCAGCAGCTGACAAAGGAGCTGGAGAAGGTCTTTTATTGATATTGACCCTCAGAACACCGTTAGGGTAGTGATTCCAGGTCGTGGGCCACTTGTCATGTAGTACCACCTGGGCACCACACAAGAACCAAAGATTGTGACCAATGATTTCTGCATTTTCTCAATGTTGTACTTATTTCTGATATACATTGTCAGTTTTTCTTTGCTGCCTCATAGGGTCAGCCCCCCCCCCACTCCCCTCCCTTTAGACTTACTTTTGATGATGGAGGCTGTGCTGCTTATAAAGTCAACATTATTCATATATAAAGATTTAGCCACCAGGTTCTACAGCAACATGAATGTGACTACTGAAACATATCATCAGTTCAAAATTATTTTTGTAAGACATTTTTAAAAGTCATTTTGAGCTCCTGGAGCCCAGGACCCCCTGCAGAATTTGAGGCTCAAAGACCTTTAACATTTTTAAAAAACACAAACAGCTACATTTATATTTGTTGTGGCTTTATCCATCCATCCATCCATCCATTTTCTTCCGCTTATCCAGGGCCGGGTCGCTTTATGTCCAATTTTAATTTACAAACAGCTGAAATAAACACCAATATGTTTTTCTTAGCTGACGAAATTGGGAAAAGAAACCAACATGGAGTGGAAGAAATGCAATGATCAGCTAAATGTGGCAAATGGTCAAATAAAGAACAAGGATGCAGAGATCAGCGAGCTGAAGAGACAGGTACACACACACACACACACACACATAAAGTATAAAATCAGAAGTTACGTAAAACGTTGTTTACTTTTGTTTTCACGTGGGAGATGAACCCCATTCTCCTGGTGATAGTTCTCCGTTGTTCAGCTGAATATGTGTTTTAAACTTATTAACCTCATCCACATTGATTGACTCCCGGTCTGTTTGTAGATGAAGATTCTCCTCACTCACTACGATGAATGGGGCAATAACATCAATCAATCAATACATGCAAACATTATGGATTCCTCACCATGAAATCAACATGAAAACAATTCAGTAAATCAGGAAATTTGAATCTGTCAATCAGCCTGGTATCACATCTCACTTGCAGTAGCAGGTAATACTAGCTACAAGAAGGAAAGTTCAACAAAGAGCTCATATTCACAGTATATAAGGATTCATACATTGTATCTAATAAAAAATGCACTCATAACTCACACATTGACAGAATGTGAACATTTTACTCAATGAAATAAAATATATTTTTTCATCTCTCCTCCCTCCCAGTTGGACAAGCAGCTCTGGACTGAGATAGAGAAAGGAAAGGAAGCTAACAATCATCTGAAGGAGCTGCTGGTCAAGAATGAGCAGGTTTTTCACAACAGTATTTTTTTTATATTCTCCACATTACATTTTTTGTTGATACCAAGATGATCAAACTAACTATGAGGGCAATTCTGAGACACTTAAACTCGGAAATAACTGAAATTGGACTCTCACTGTAACACAAATGAGTGTGATAGAAAATTCTACGGTAAACAAGTTCAAAAGACATATACAGTGGGATATTAATGATTTAAACAGCTGCATTTGCAGATTACTTCACATGACATGCCAGAAGATGGAGTCAGTGTGGATTGCATAACATAATGTACACATACTGCTCACATAACTCACATCTCACTACCAATTACAGGTTAAATACACATATTAATCACTAAAGAGTAACATTCTTCCAGTACGCAGGAAGAACATTTCAGCTCCGAGCTCATATATAAGATTCCATATATTGTATATAATAAATAAATGCATTAATTACTCACGCATTGATCTAATGTGAATTTTAACTCAATTTAATTAAATAAAATGTTTTTCTTCATCTCTCCTCCCTCAACAGTTGGAAAAGCAGCTCTCGACTGAGAAAGAAAAAGGAATGAAACATCAGAATGAGCAGCTAGATGTCGCTAAGAAGGTAAATCTTTTCACCAAAATATTTTTTTCATATATTGGCCACATGACTTGGTCATTGATTATTTATTGAGGCCAAGATGATCAAACTGAACATGAGGACAAATCTGACACACCAAATCAGTGAAAGTGTCACTGTTAGAAAATAGAAAAGAAAAAAATATAGAAAAAATATCTATGTATAAGGTTAAGAGCCTTGTTTCCTTTTTACACACTGAGTTCATTAAGTTGTGCATTGATTTTTTTCACCTTTTGTGTACTAAATGTAGTACTAAATGAGACAAAATGCCTCTCTCCTTCTCTCTTTGGGTCCCAGTGGCAGAAGTTAGTCAAAGAAGAAATGACCAGAAGGGAGAATGCCGAGAAAGAACTGGAGAACCTAAAGCTCCAGACTGAGGTTATAGCTTTGTTTTCATCTCACTTTCTTTTACTTTTTCACCAATATTTATATTTGTCTGACAATTTGTCAAGACAACTGAGATTTATGATCTAATTTTCATCATATCTGGAGCAAACATCCACAAGGGACACCACAAATTATAATTATTCCCATTCATTTCGATGTCTAGTGTTCAAACAATTTTACCTGTCAAATAAACTCTCTATATGATATTCTCTCTCACTTCCCACAGTAAACTTAAGATCAATATTCATCCATCTGTCTATTAAGTAGTTCATTAGTGTTTTTATGTCTACCCAGATGTACACAACAAAATGTGAAGTCCAGGAGTCGGAGAAGCCCAAAGAGCAGGACAACAGTCAGAGCTCAGCCACAGGACCTGTCATTGTGGATGAGATCGGCAAATGTGGCAAATATATCCGTCTCAGAAACACATCTAATGAGGTAATTTTTGCTTGAGTGGATGTACATGTGTGTTCAAATTGAAGCAAAATTTTGAAATGTTGCATTAAAGAAAATGTGAATTAGTGAGTTTCCATCAGCTGGTTTAGAGCAAATAAACAAAGCTGCAGTAACGTACTTTGGTCAGCAGATGTCAGTCTAATGTGTTGCTGTAGGCTAATCTGTCGGTAAACAGGAGAAGAAGAAGAGATTGAGCAAGAGAGAAAAATAATAAAATAAAAGGTTGCTTATCAGACACCCATGAGAGGAAATATGTCTTCAGGAATGAGATTCAACTGGGCAACTTCTAATTGTTGTTTCATGTCAGAGGAAACAGCTGATCATCCTCCTCTCTTGACTCACTCTGTCCTCTCACTCCTCGGAAAGTACGCAAGTCCTCCCCTGCCCCGAGGCTGTCGGACTCTCAGAGCTCCCCTACGGGCATCAGAACGGAAGTGGCAGAAAACTAAACACCCTGAGGACCTACGCAACTACCAATCTCTTCTTGCTGCCTTCTCATCTTTCATCTCAGCTGAAAAAAGCTCTTTCTATCAGACCAAGATCCAATCCTCATTCTCCAACCCGAAGAAGCTCTACTCCATCTTTACAAACCTCCTGGTCCCTCCAACCCCCCCTCCTACCGACCCACTTTGTCAACCACTTCCTGAAAAAGATTGAGGACATACGCTCCTCATTTACCCATCCAGTCTTATAACCTGCCTCTCCTCCTTCTTCGTCACCATCTCCCACCCTCTCAGCATTCACTCCACTGTCTCCTCCTCCAGTGCTCAGCCTTGTAACCTCTGCCCGTCCTACCACTTGTCAGCTGGATCCTATTCCCTCCCACCTGTTTCAGTCTATTGCTCCGGATCTCCTCCCATTCCTCGCCCATCTTATCAACACTTCCTTGACTACTGGCTGCTTTCCTAACTCTCTGAAGGAAGCAAGGGTGAATCCTCTCCTAAAGAAATCCACCCTCGACCCATCCTTAGTGGACAACTACAGACCCGTCTCTCTCCTGCCGTTCCTCTCCAAAACTCTGGAACGGGCTATCTTCAATCAACTATCCTGCTATCTTCATGGGCACAATCTCCTTGACCCTCACCAGTCTGGTTTTAAGAAGGGCCACTCAACAGAGACTG
Organism: Centropristis striata; assembly: GCF_030273125.1. Lineage (NCBI taxonomy): Eukaryota > Metazoa > Chordata > Actinopteri > Perciformes > Serranidae > Centropristis > Centropristis striata. The sequence continues at coordinate 33,345,434 of NC_081533.1, forward strand.
CCCTTCTCGCTGTGACTGAACAGCTTCACAAGGCGAAGGCGGCCTCTCTCTCATCTGTGGTAGTTCTACTGGACCTTTCTGCAGCTTTTGACACTGTGGATCACCAGATCCTCATCTCCACCCTTCACCACCTGGGAGTATCGGTCTCTGCCTTGTCTCTGCTCAAATCCTATCTCAAGGACCGCACCTTCCATGTAACTTGGAGGGGTTCTGTTTCAGAACCCTGTCTACTCACCACTGGGGTCCCTCAAGGCTCTGTCCTTGGTCCGCTCCTCTTGTCGACATACACCAACCCCCTTGGCTCCCTCATCCACTCGCATGGTTTCTCCTATCATAACTATGCCGACGACACCCAGCTAATCTTCTCATTTCCCCAGTCTGAAACACATGCAGCAGCACGTATCTCTGCATGTCTGTCCGACATCTCCCAGTGGATGTCCTCGCACCACCTGAAACTCAACCTGGGAAAGACTGAGCTACTCTACCTCCCGGGGTAGGGCTCCCCCACCACTGACTTCCACATCACTGTCCAGAACACAGTGGTTGTCTCCACAGAAACCGCCAAAAACCTTGGCGTAACTCTTGACAACCAACTGTCCCTCTCCACAAACATCACCGCCACCACCAGATCTTGCAGATTCTTGCTACATAACATCAGGAGAATCCGCCCATTTCTCACCCAGAAGGCAGCTCAGGTCCTGGTCCAGGCACTGGTCATCTCACGCCTGGACTACTGCAACTCCCTCATGGCAGGTCTGCCTGCCAAAGCCATCCGACCTCTGCAACTCATCCAGAATGCAGCTGCTCGATTGGTCTTCAATCTTCCCACATTTTCACACACAACACCCCTCCTCCCTCCCTCCACTGGCTACCGGTGGCTGATACGTTTCAAGAGTCTAGCTCTGGCGTACTCTGCTGCTAACGGTTCAGGTCCTACTTACATCCAGGACCTTGTCAAACTCTACACCCCTGCCCGTCCTCTCCGCTCTGCATCAGCCAAACAGCTGGCGACTCCCACCCTGCCTGGGTCAACTTGCCTCAAAACCCCTTCCAGACTTTTCTCTGTCTTGGCTCCCAAATCGTGGAACGAGCTCCCAACAGACATCAGGACCTCAGACAGCCTGTACATCTTCCGCCGCAGGCTGAAGACCTATCTCTTCCAACAATACCTCGGTTAAGTCATGGTCACCTAACATATATATTAAAAAAAAAAAAAAGCTCTTATTCTTTTCTCTTCTTTTCTTCTGTAACATATACACTCCTTTAGCAATGACAGTTTGCTCTTAAAGTTATGTACTTACTCGATTCCTATGGTCTGTGTCTAGTACCATCAGGTTGAATGCACTTATTGTAAGTCGCTTTGGACAAAAGCGTCTGCTAAATGACATGTGTGACATGTGTAATGTAAAAATGTAATGATCAGTCAAATGAGTTAAATGTTCACTACGTAAGAACTTAATTAGAAAAAGTGTTTCCATCTTTCTCCAAATTTTTATGCACAGTTTTTTCAAATTTTGGTGTTTACGTCAAGCTTTTCTCATGGAGAAAATTTCTAAGTCTCTGTGTGATTCTCCCTCCTGCAGGACAAACCAATGGAAGGATGGCAATTACATACGCAGGTCAAGGACAGAACACCCATTATCTACACATTTCAGAAATCATTCAAACTCAGATCTGGGAAAACTTCCACTGTAAGTCTTTTTTAAATTCTAAATGTTTGTAAATGTTCTAAATTGCCTCTTTTTATTCTGTACTATGGCAGTGCTGTTGAGTTTTACATTTGCAATAAAACAAAAATAACAATAATGATCTTAAATATAATAGTTATTTTTATTATGTAATAACTCTGCTACTAAGTCTGTGGCATTATTTTACAGATATCTGTGACAGGTTCTGGAACTCATCTTAATCCTGTTGACCTGGTGTGGGAGGAGCTGAAGCCCTGGAGCCCTGGAGACACAGTGCAGGTCTCTCTCACCAGCAACACTGGAGACATCCAACATCAACTGAGTTCATAAACACAAACAAATCAATCTATAAGTTTCCCCTTCAGCTCATCATATCTCTTTGCTCCTTTTAATGAAAGAAATCTGCTTTCATCATCAGGAACAGCGTGACTCAGATCCTCCTGTAATGTAGAAATGCTCAGTAAACATGATGATACAACACTCTTTAAAATTAGACCTTTTTATGAACATTAAATCAAACATTATTACATATTTCTTTTTGTAGTATATTAATAATTCAAACCACATGTTTTTGAAACATTCGGAAAAGTCAGCATTTGCTTTATTGATATTGAATTTATGTATGAATTTCTGAAAATACAAAAAAAAACAATAGGCTTTATTACCGTTGTTCATATGAAACCTTGAATATTAAATTGTTTTGAAAATTCTTAAGATTTTTTTGTATTCTATATTTTATACTGCTTGTAATTCAGTTTTTACCGTCAATGTAAAATGCCACATTGTTTTTTCGATCATAAAGAGATTAAAACAAATAATTGTTTATATTAAATGTTAAATGTATTAATTTATTAGTAGTCCTGCTAGCCCCATTAAGAACTTTTTGCATGATTTTTTTTTTCTTTTGGAGGCTGTAGCATACTCAATTTGAAGACTACGTGTACATTGCTAACAACCATGCCATCATACGTTGTCTGGAGGGGGGTGAAATAATGATAATAAACAAAGTTTATATTTTACGTTTAGGCAAATTTCCTTGTGACCTCTGACTTCGAGAATTAAAATGGGTTCTATGGGTACCCACAAGTCTCCTTTTAATTTAGTCACATATAGTTTGAGGCAGAAGCCACACAGTTTTTCCCTGGCAGGTAAATGTGTTATTCTTCGGCTATGATAGTTGAATATTTCTGCATACTGGGCTCCCTAAACAGTCTGAGTTGCATAACACACTTGGATTCAATGAGCCCAATTTTATTCATTGTGATGATGTTTGTCCCAATAGCAGCATTTTATTGCAGTGAAATTTTTTGACACTTAACCTCACTGTTTAAAATAGCCTGTTGTGACCTTATGAGACATTGAAAGCTATTGACTTCAGAAAGCTACACCATGTTGTGAATCCTGCTACACCTTAATAGGTTTAATGAATTCATTTTTATAACAGATTTATAACCACAACATTTGACACATTGAGTTGCATTACTATTCTTCTTCAGGTTCTGGCTTTATTGATGATGTACACCATTTATAAGTGACATCTACTGTTGACCTGCTATTTCCCCCTAAAAATCCACTGCACACAACCCCAATCTTGTTGACAAATGGGCAGAATGACAAAAGGTTGATTAAAATATGTTGCAATGCCCCACCGACAAATTGACTGTAAATTCTGCAACACCAGAAGAGCCCCTGGCCCTCCCTCTTCGTCACAGCCAGGGGCTGGGGGGAAGTACACAAAGCACACAAACTGAGCTTCCTGCAGAGCAGTATCCACTTTCAGTTTTTGTAATAGATGGAGAAACACCTTACACATCAGCCTCCATATCAATAAAAAATGAGCGAAAAAGAACAATAATTGGAGATTTTTAAACGTCTACTTCTCCGGCATAATTTCACCTAGAGGCTCCATTTAAACTTTAAACAGTAGACGCAAGTCTTGTGTATCGGTGTATTAATCCACGTTTCGATAGGTCATATAGTTTTTTATCAATCCCTGTTCAATGACCATGATCATTTTTGGAGAAATTCTGAGATTATAATGGGTGTGTATTGCACGGAATGTGTGTGACATCATCGCTGGAGTGTAGAGGGAGAGAAAAAACTGTCAAAAAATAAATTTGAAAACTGCGCTCCAGGCCGCAAATTCCACTCTACAGAAATAATTTATACATAGAAATGTAGGAAAATTTGTCTTCTCCCTCACAATCCTCTGGTAAAGCTGTCAGAGTTATAGTTTGGGCGTAGGACGCACAGATGCGCCACCGACACGCATCAACAGCCTCATTGGCTCCCATATTAAAAACGCAGGAAGATTTCTAAAAAAAGGGAGATGTAAAAGTTTTTTTAGATCGCTCTAACAAAGCTATTTTTTCATTTTTCTTTAAAAAAAACATTTGTAGCCGTTCAGGAAGAACTCAGGACGCTCAAAGTAAAGTCGGATCAATGATAGGTATTATGGTTTTGCCAAAAATGCTTTCTGTTCGAGGCCAGAAATTTCAGTCTGTCCACCTCTGCTGTCACTGAGCCAGAACAGGTGCCAGTTAATTCTGTTGATTGCTTTGATCTGATTGCCTTTGATCATTGATGTGATTACAGTTACAGATACACACACACATGCGCGTAAGCACGCACACTCCTCACACATGCATACACGTGCTTCAAACACACACACACACACAGGTAACTTTATGTGATTTTAATACCACACACACACACACACACACACACACACACACACACAGACACACATTTTGAGGTTAAAGGGCATAGTTTGAAATCTCTGAAGAATCTCATCATAGTGTACACACACCGGCAGTAGCCCCCGTGGCCCTTTCAGAATTTCCCCAGAGGAAATTTTCGAGTTTATATATGCTAACTGATTTCATAGGAGATTACGTTGGTTTAGATTACTCTGGATTTTCTGCATCACCTGACTAATGCTAAATTAATAAACAGTGTGTCATAAAATCAAAATTTCAGACACATACATACATACACACACACACTTTTTTTATGTATGTATGTACAAAAGATCATCCCTTTGTGCATGTTTCTGCCGCACGTGTGAATTCCCACATTGCCGCGGTCCTTGAATGCACCGCATGCGCACTGATCAGCTCAGAGCAAACATGGGCTGAACGATCTGCAGTGTGTGCGTCTATTGAGCCGTGAGTTATGATGTTACTTCTGTTTTATATTCTGTTGATGTTTGTGTTGATTCATGAGTCTCTTCTGATGACTTTGCGGTCGTTTTTGCTGTCAGTTTGTGAAATGTGACAACCAATTAGCCGCTAATAAGTGATTTGGAGCTATCCGCTAACTAGCAATAGCCTGAACGTTTATGTTGCTATATTGTGAATTTCTGTTGATCATACATTGCATACTGAATGCTAATTGATCCGTGACAGTGAATGTCACTCTTATGTTGCATCTAAGCCTGTAGCTTAATGCTCATTTTGGTTTAATTGATTAATGCTGATTTGAATAATCTTGAGCTGTATTTCATATGTTAGCTGGTTAGAGATATCTAGCTCAGTACATTTTATGCTTAAGTTATACTTTATTTTCTAATCAGTCTGTATTGTTGTGTTTGTATTGCAGCAACCACACACTCACACCCAAATGCCGATAAAACCCTTTATTAAAGGACTCTGCCTCTTATTAATGCCCTGAGTTGAACATTACAACAGTGTCCTGACCCGACACCCTGAAGCGATTGCTGCCTAAAGCCCGATTTCCACCGGGCGCGTTACTGCAGCGTCACGTCAGCGTCGCGTATAACGTTGCAAATAGGTAACACTCTAATCAATGAGAGCATTTCCACCGGGCGCGTAGCGTAACGTTACTGCAGCGTCGCGTCAGCGTCTCTCCGCGAGCATTAGGTAGGACTTCTATTTCTCCGCGAGACGCTGCCAAATCGCATGAATCTCAACAGAGCAGATCACACCAGACAGGAAGTCCGACTCAGAATCAGCGTAAAACACTTCCGCCCCTTTCAAAATAAAACACAATACGCAGTTCATGCAGCCTAAAACTACTTCACATCAACATTATGTTATGACCGAGGCACCAGATCAGCAATCAATCAATCAAAGGGTCTCAGAGGATCGGCGACACGGACGACAAGAGACTGATTGTTGAAGTGGAACATCATACAATCATTTATGACATAACATATTGTTTTTATAAGGATAGATGGTCAGATCAACATATCTTTCACCTCAGAGAAGCAAAGTAAGTTGTTTTTTGTTGTTGTTGTTTATTTTATACACACAGTTTATCCATAGACTGTATAAATAGAGTTTAAAGTTTATCACGGGATCTTGCGGTCTCCCGTATGGTCAGGATTATCGCGTGATCTCGTTATCTCGCGTGTATACGGCCGGCTCGCTAAACTGACGTGCTGCTGCTGTAACGCGCCCGGTGGAAATCCCCAGTAAGATCGCCTAAGATCCTCATACAGTCAGTCTGTCATACAATGTGTATATATATATATATATATATAGATATATATATATATATGCATATCACTTTTCCTGTTTTAGGTCCGTTAGGATTACCAAAATAATTTCTATTTGCTAAATTCCAGAATAATGAGAGAAGGATTTTTTTTTACATTTTTTTATGACTTTCTTCAAAGTCAGAAGTTTACATACACTAACATTATTATGCCTTGAAACAATTTGGGAAAGCCCAGATGATGCTGTCATGTCTTTGGAAGCTTCTGATAGGTTTATTGACAACATTTGAGTTAATTGGAGACACACCTGTGGATGTATTTTAAGGCACACCTGAAACACACTGCTTCTTTGTGTAACATCATGGGAAAGTCAAAAGAAATCAACCAAGATATCAGGAAGAGAATTGTGGTCTTGCACAAGTCTGGTTCATCCTTGGGTGCAATTTCCAGATGCCTGAAGGTTCCACATTCATCTGTTCAAATGATTATAGCCAAGTATAAACACCATGGGAATGTCCAGCCATCATAGTGCTCAGGAAGGAGACGGGCTCTGTGTCCCAGAGATGAACGTGCTTTGGTCCAAAATGTGCATATCAACCCAAGAACAAAAGCAAAAGACCTTGTGAAGATGCTGGCTGAAGCTGGTAAAAGTGTGTTATTATCCACAGTGAAACGAGTCCTGAGACATGGGCTGAAAGGCCACTCTGCCAGGAAGAAGCCATTACTCCAAAAGAAACCCCCCCCCCCCCCCCTTGCAGTAATGCAACATACCAACTTACCTCCTGAACTCTTTGTATTGTTACTGTTGCTGGTAGTTTTGATTGCACCAATAATATTTTATACCCAGATCAGTTACCTAGCAACAGGCTCAAAGTTCAGATGTTTATAAAGTTGAGCTGATCTTACTGATCTTCGTTATAGGAACAGAAGAGAATTACCATTCTCTGTTTAAAGTTAACTAATGAATGAATTAATGCTTTCTTCAACTTCAGACTTCAATCCACAGATGTACTGGATCTTAACCATGATGCCAACAGTCTTCTAGTGGAATTCACTAGTCATTTTATTACCAAAATGGTCACAAATTATTAATGATTTACAGCTTTTGTCTGTGCTGTTTGATGAACTGACTATCGTGATCGTCAGGAAACAGGTATGTTGTCTTTTTTAATTTTAATTGTGTTCATTCTATATGTTTCAACCTCTACTAAAATAGATTATTACCTTCTAGTATAAAAGAAGGTCTTCATTTAGAGCACAAATATAGTTTATGAGAGTAATAAAGTTTTTTTACAGCCTTTGTGTTTGTGGAAACGTATCCATATGTCAAATGTATTTCAGTTGAAGGGTAATAGTTAATCAAACCGCTTATGTTTATTATATCAAATGCACAGTCCGTTAAAAAAAATGCGGGAAGTCTGATTTCGTATCAGTTAAAGTAACAGTCAATAATACTGAAATTTAGGGGGTTTCATTCACAACACAAAGACAACACTGACTACAACATAGAGAGTGTGATAAAAGGAATCATAGGGCTTCACAAAAAAACTCAATATACAAAAACAAAATAACTTTTACATTGAAACACATTCACATAATACTGTTAAGGAAAGACTCAATAACTTATTATGAATAACTATCAGTTCAATCACTTCTTTACACTGTATCGCTTGCTCACTTTCAGGGCTGCAGGATGTTTCACCAGAAGAACAAACTGTCTCTTCACTCTCCACTTAGTGTTTTAGTTTTCCATCTGCTACTAACACACTCATGTAGAGGTAAGTCACACACCAAGCCGCCCTGAACTCACAATAAGTATTTCCCATTGTTCCCTTTCTTTCTCTCCTTGGACTATAAAACAAGGATTGTAGCCAAATGGGCCAGCCTTTACCCTCTCTGGTCTAGTCGTAATTTCTTGAACCCAGAAATGTTGAGTACCCTAAAGTTTTATTGCAGAAATGTCATCTATAGGCCTAATGGATGAAATTTAACTTGGTTGCTCAAAGTTGCACTTTGGGCAATTTGCATAATTAGCATAATAAGCCAATAAAGTCAAGACACCACAGGTGAATAGGGTAAAAATAATTAAATAATAGATATCACCATGAAACTTTCTCAGTTGATTACTTATGTTAAGATGAGAAAAAAATGTATTGCATGTTTTTTGTATTTTAATGCTTAAATAGACAAATGAGGCCATAACTCATCAAATATGCGCTCATTTGCATACAGACAAAATCAGATCGTTTGATAAAGTCATGCTCAAAATATTTATTCCAAGAGTAAACATGTATACTTGGGGGTCTGAGTTGAGTCTGCTATCTGTTGCCCCTAAAGTTTAAGAGTGAAATTGATCTCTGTGTGTGTATTTGTCCAGATTACATTGAAAAAAAGTTTACATTCTTTAAGGAATGAATAATGTATATCATTTATTGATTAAATATTCAATTTCTCTCAAAATGCTACGGATAAAGAACTTACAAATATCCATATCTATTTTCTTTCCAGGTGACTCTCAGGTAATTGGTCCTAGTCAGTCAATAGTAGCAGGAGTTGGTGATGACATAATTTTGCCATGTTACTTGAAACCTGCGATGGATCTGACTCCAGCAACGATAGAGTGGAGGAGGTCTGACCTCAAGCCAACATTAGTCCATGTGTGGCGTGTTGGTCAGGACATTGAGTATGTAAAAAATCCTTTGTACAGCAGAAGAACTTCACTGTTCACTGAAGAACTGAAGAGAGGAAACCTTTCACTGAAACTCTCCAACGTACAACTCACCGATCAGGCAACATATGAATGTGACATCCCACTACAGCATAAACAGTCTTCTGCTAGGCTCGTTGTTGGTAAGTCAACATGTAGTTAGTGTGGTTAGATTGGTGCAGTGCAGTGTTTATCATCTTTAGCAACATTTAATTATTTCACAATTTATAATTGATTTACTGTATAATTATCAAAAGTATCAGACATCTGATCCCTTTGGTTTTGAACAGCCTAGTTCAGAAACAGGCTTCATTTCACAATAAAACAGCCAACTGAGGAATACTCAAATATGTTAAACTGATCAAATTCAAAGATTTATTATGTAACTAGTTACAAGCACAGGTCGTTTCTGCCTGATGCACCTCTGACGGTGCCATTGTGCCAGCTGCTGGTCATCAGCCAGGAGCCACCCTTCGCTGATGTTTTGCTCCTTTTAATCCCTGAACATGTTGAGGTGGTGGAGCAGCTGCAGGGATGCGGCTCACTTTGAAGAGTTGGTAGGCCCCCAACCGAAGGGTTGGTGGTTCGATCCCCGACCATCGCAGCCTACATGCCAAAGTATCCTTGAGCAAGATACTGAACCCCAAATTGCTCCCGATGCTGTGTTCATCGGTGTGTGAATGAATTCCCAATGGTGGCAGGTGGCACCGTTTAGGGTAGCCTCTGCCACCAGTATGAATGCGTGGGTGAATGAGTCAGTCTGTAGCGTAAAGCGCTTTGAGTGGTCGCAAAGCGACTAGAAAAGCGATATATAAGTGCAGGTCCATTTACCATTTCCCTACCGCCCCCTGCTGCTGGTGCTAGGATCCATGCTTTCCCCACGCTTTATATTTTGTGCTGAGCCAGAAGCTCCCTTGTTCTGTCTCCTCTGCCAGGTCTTTCACAACCTTCTTCATGTTGGTGCCTTTCATCATGAGAGACTTTAGGAGCTGCTGGGTGGATGTTCCACTGTAACCTCTGTGGTGGGTTAAGGTTGCACTGGATAGATGAACACCCTCCACCCAGCTTGTGAACACACAGCTGCCAGCCCTGAATACTTCTCCTTCTTTCTCTCAAAGCCAGCCTCCTACCCCCTTTTAGGAACTTCAACTGGTGATTGAGGTTGGCTGCCATGGTGCATTCAGCTCGAGATTACATTAAAAACCACTCCATGTTGCTGCTTTTAGCTTCATCCTTTGCTTTCACATCACTCAGCCTGTGTGCCTCAAAGATTTCAGGAGCAGGATCTGGTCAATCCTGCCTTGCCTCTGGGAAGAAGGATGCTATCAGCTTGGGTTGTGGGTCGCAGAGTTGGGATTTGAGCCAGACCAGAGGTGCAGGTTCTGCAGGGGACTGGGAAGGGTATCGTTAGTGGTCCTGTTAGGAACCTGAACCGTGCCTGGTTTCCGCCCATGGAACTGTCCTGTTGAGCCTCCCAGATTATCCATCTCCTTTGGTGGTGTGGACCCACAGCTCTGATTTAATATCACTCTTACATTTTCACCACTTCAGAGTTCTTCCCTTCTTAGTGGCTTTAGACCACATCTGGTTGCAGAAAGTCAACCATCTTTTTAAGCTTGAGCTTTGGTGTTTTGGACGGTCGGCTCAGGTGAGTCTCTCAGGTCAAACACAAGCCTCACCTTCTCCTTCAGTGCCAACAGTGCCTTGTTGGACAGACATCAATGGAGATTGAGCCATTTAGGGATCAGGGAGCCTTACAAGTTTGCAGTTTTACAGTCCAGGGTCGAAAATGAGAAATTAATATTTTCTGCAAGAAAATTCACAATTGCAAATATTAATGTCCAAAGATCAAATGTTTTCCTTTCACTGACAAAACATTATTTCCATTGGCTCAGTATCAGGAGCTGTCCCTTCCCCAGCCATCAGTTTAGCAGGAATTGACATCAACAGAGCAGGTGTGATTCTCCAGTGTCAGTCTGAAAGCTGGTATCCAGAGCCTGAGGTGTTGTGGCTGGACGGTGAGGGAAAGCTCCTCTCTGCTGGACCTACAGAGACAGTCAGAGGTCCTGATGACCTCTATACTGTCAGCAGCAGAGTGACTGTGGAGAAGAGACACAACAACAGCTTCACCTGTAGAGTCCACCAGAAGAACAAGAACCACACTAGAGAGACACAATTCACTGTTCCAGGTAGAAATAAGCTCTTTTTCAACGATGATCTCTGTTTTAGCTTCAAAGAGCAAATGTCAACTTGTCTGTGAATGTCATGTTATTGTTTGTTTTATCATTTCAGATGGTTTCTTTATTGTCCAGTCCAGTTCTGCTCCCATTATTACTGGTTTGGCTGTTAGTCTGGCAGTTTTGATCATCCTGTTTGTCTTGTTACTTTTCTTTTTTATGAAAAAATGGAAACCGAGGCAACAACTACCCAGTAAGTCACAAATCAAGTCACAAATTGCAGTATTTATTCTCAGAGGTTTTATGTGGGATAGTGACTTGACTGAAATGTCTCATTCTGTATCATATGAATCAATCCAAATGTCTTCAATGCCTTCTATCTGTTTAAATAGTAACCAAGAGTAACCTCCCAGTCTGAAGACAAACTACCTGCTGCCTCTGATCTGTCTCTGGCCACAGATGAGAATCATTGGGGGGTGGTGGTTGTGAAAGAAGAGGATATACCTAATAAGGTGAAGGTGACTTAGAACGATCAATCTCTTCTGCTAGAGGTGAAGTAATAGATGATCAAAGACTAAAGACATCTGCACTGAGAAGCTCCTAGCAGCTGTGCACATGATGTGTTAAAAATGTACACAGGCTGTAAATAAGATGGTGTAGATAGTGTTAATAAATTAAAATGTTTGACTTTATTTCTCTCTCTTCACTTCAAGTTGGAGGTAAACCAAGCTGCAGCAGCCCAGTCCTCCTGGTTTTGGGTAAGTGGTGACAGTATAAGAATAATATTAGAAAAGGCAATTTGATTTTATTTATACTGCACATATCACAAATCTGTAATTGCCTGAAGTAGCTTTGTACTTAATTACAAGGTGCCCTAATATATAAAATATATCATTTATATAATATAAAATACCCCCCTACCCATTGTTACGATGCAACTAATAATCAACATGAAAGCAGTGGCCTGAAAGAAATATTTTAAGAACCAAAGAAAATATGAGATTGAGATTGTTTTGGAGCCAGCCTCAAGTGGCCAGTCAGGGAATTGCATATTTATTTTTGCAAATTCAGTGTTGGCTTCATCTTTAGCCCAGAGGTTGCTGTAAGATTGCTCACACATTCATCTTATGCCTAATCTTTATCCTTCCCTGTCTTTTCTTAGCAACGAGGAGATAACAAGATGCAGACTATGAATGAGTCTTCGAGGAAGGAGGTTAGTTTGTATTTTTCTTCATTTAACTGTTGACTGTTTTCCAGGGTCCGGGTGCCATAGTATAATTCCTTTTTCTGTCCAAACGAAAATAGGAAAAAACGAAAACAGTGCCCTTTTTTCGTTTTAAACCAAAAACAGAAAAAACTATTTTGCTATCAGCATCAAAAAACGAAATAACCAAAAAACCAAATTAAATAACGGCCGTTATTTGGTTTCTGCAAATTCCTTTTTTCATTTTTTCGTTTCTCATTTATTGATATGACGTCGGACACATCGGAAGCGGGAAAATGAAAGTCCCATCAAAATAAAAGTCCTGTATTAATAAATACTTATTTTCAAGCATAAAAAAGAGGGAAAAAGTATCATCATACACTAGTATAGGCTACTGTTCTCTGAACCATGCACGGTTCACATTTATTAACATAATTATTATTGATTATTGATTATAATCATAACTAATGCCGGCAGGTGAGCCTGATGTTTGGGAAGGCTATCTGACCACATGTTATACAGAGCACCGGGTATCGCCGGTGCTGCCGGTCGCTTCTGAAGTACTTTTATGTTGTTTATGTCATCACCAATTGTTATTACATGAAGAGTAGACCTGAGGGCTTTAGTACGGAGGAGGCTCAACCAGGCTCTGTGTTCATGTTCCGGCTCAACAAAACCTTTATCCCCGGTTAGAGTTAACTGGTGTTATTTTCCGGTTATTGTCCGGTTCTGAGCTTTGTGTTCTGTGCGCGTTCTCATCAAAGGAGCTGCGATCGCGAGCAAGCATCCCCCATATTCCAGGGATTTATTATGATGCAGCTGCTGCGTTGCCATGGTGATGAGATAAACAATGTAAAAGTAGCTTACTTCAGAAGCGATCAGCAGCACCGGTGACCGGGCTCTGCTCCGCGCTGTGTATAACATGTGGTCAGATAGCTTTCCAAAACGTCAGGCTCACCTGCTGGCATTAGTTATGATTATAATTAATAATCAATAGAAAAGTATGTTAATAGATGTGAACCATGCATTGTTCAGAGAACAGTAGCCTATACTAGTGTATGATCATACCTTTTTTCCCCTTTTTTATGCTTGATAATAAATACTTATTAATACGGGACTTTTATTTTGACGGGACTTTTATTGTCCCGCTTCCGATGTGTCCGATGTCATATCAATAAATGAGAAACAAAAAAATGCAGAAACCAAATAACGGCCGTTATTTCATTTTGGTTTTCTGGTTATTTTGTTTTTTGATGCTGATAGCAAAATCGGTTTTTCCGTTTTTGGTTTAAAACAAAAAAAAGGAAAAGGGGGCACTGTTTTCATTTTTTCCTATTTTCGTTTGGAAAGAAAAAGGAATTATACTATGGCACCCGGACCTTCCAGCTTTCTACTTCATTGTTTTCAGCCACTGTCCATTTCCTGATTATCAGCAAACAACAGAGCCAGTGAGAGATTAGTTGGTGAACACAGTGGAGCATTTAGTCTATAAAGAGTCAGATTTGTTTCAGTAGTTGGTGAAGACCAAAAACAGAGTTAAAAGAGAGTGAATTATGGACTGTTTCAGATTATATTCAATCATAGAGTACCTTCCTGTCATGTCTTAGTGTTTGTCCTTCATATTTAATTAAAGTAAGGGTCTCTCATCTTTTCTCTCTGTCTAGGTGGATAAACTATCAGCTGATAACAAGAAGCTCCAAGAGGAGAAACAGCAGCTGACAAAGGAGCTGGAGAAGGTCTTTTATTGATATTGACCCCCCAACACCGTTAGGGTAGTGATTCCAGGTCCTGGGCCACTTGTCATGTAGTACCACATGTAACAGGACACCACACAAGGGCCAAAGATTGTGCCCAATGTTTTCTGCATTTTCTCAGTGCTGTATTTATTTCTGATATCCATCATGTTTTCCCCTGCTGCCTCATAGGTTTCACCCTTCAAATGATAAAACTTGAAAAGGGCAAATTCAAGAAGACTTATTTTGGATGAAAGGGGACGTGCTGCTTAAAAAAGTTAAAAGACAAAGGGAAGATGAAAATGTACTATATTTAACCAGGTTTTACAGCAACATGAATGTGACTCCTGAAACATATCAGTCCAAAATCATGTTTATAAGAAATATCATAAAGCCCTTATTTTGAGCTTGATTGATTGATTGATTGATTGATTGATTTTATTTGACCATTTTTGATATAAAAAATATGAAACAGCAACCTGTGTCATACATAATATAAGTAGATAAAAAAAATAGTCAGGGATGACACAATAAAGCCCTAAGGCTTATTTCCATTGTGGTCCCTACTTATTTCCATTGTGGTCCCTAATGAGCCTGACAATGAGCCAGGACCCTCTACAGAGTTTGAGGCTCAAGGACCTTTCACATTACAAAGAACAGTAACAGTTAAATGTATATTTGTTGTGCCTATATGTCTGATTGTAATTTACAAACAGTGGGAATAAACACAACTCTGTTTTTCTTAGCTGAAGGACCTTGGAGAAAAAGACAACATACGATGGAAGAAACAGAATTATGAGCTAAATGAGGCAAAGACTCAAATAAAGAACAAGGATGCAGAGATCAGCGAGCTGAAGGGACAGGTACACACACACACACACACACACACAAAGTATAAAATCTGAAGTTACGTAAAAAGTTGTTTACTTTTGTTTTCATGTGGGAGATGAACCTCATTCTCCTGGTGATCTCCGCTGTTCAGCGTTGATTTTAAATTTGTAAATATCCTGCTGAATATGTGTTTTAAACTTATTAACCTCATCCACATTGACTGACTCCCGGTCTGTTTGTAGATGAAGATTCTCCTCACTCACTACGGTGAACGGGGCAATAAAATCAATCAATCAATACATGCAAACATTATGGATTCACCATGAAATCAACATGAAAACAATTCAGTAAATCAGTAAATTTGAATCTGTCAATCAGCCTGGTGTCACATCTCACTCACCAGGCAGGTAATACTAACTAAATTAAACTAAAGAGGGAAAGTTCAACAAAGAGCTCATATTGACAGTATATAAGGATTCATACATTGTATCTAATAAAAAATGCACTCATAACTCACACATTGACAGAATGTGAACATTTTACTCAATGAAATAAAATATATTTTTTCATCTCTCCTCCCTCCCAGTTGGACAAGCAGCTCTGGACTGAGAAAGAAAAAGAAAAGAAAGCTGACAATCATCTGAATGAGCTGCTGGTCAAGAACGTGCAGGTTTTTCACCACAATATTTTTTTTTTTATATTCTCCACATGACATTTTTTGTTGAGACCAAGATGATCAAACTTACTATGAAGGCAATTCTAAGACACTTAAACTCTGAAATAACTGAAATTGGACTCTCACTGTAACACAAATGAGTGTGATATAAAATTCTAGCTCACAAACAGACCGGGAGCCTTGAATAATCAATGAACATGTAGTTAACACGTTCAAAAGACATATACAGTGGGATATTGCAACATAGAGCTCTACACCGACCGGCTACAACATTAGGTCCACTTTTATAATCTAATGTGATCAAAGACAACATCTCCATTCATACATTCTGCCTTTACAACTTTTAAGACTTCCTGTAGCAAAAAGGTGAAGATTTAATACAATATTTACCTTTTTGTTTCTTCATATGAAGTCGGACTCCCCGTTGAACTTCATGAACCTCAGACTCTTTCAGAATTCTAATAACGAACATTCAAGTAAATTAAAAAAGCATGAGAAAATGCAATGTACCCAACAAGGTTTTACAGCAAAGGTCATGGCTGTCAAATATAATTTTTAGTAGCAGACGACTGAAACATGTCACCAGTTTAAAGAATATTAGGGTTTATTTTCATCAGCTGGAGAAAAAACAACAAGCTGCTACCGGTTACAACAGTGAAAATCTGAAGGAGACCTGTGATCAAAGCTGGAGACCCGACACCAGACAGCAACACACCAATGTACACACACATTCAGAAACACACAAAGGAGCACAAATGACTGAATGTTACTGAAGATGTTTTGTGTCTCAGGATCTAAACCCGATCGGCCCAGCCAGACAGAACTCAGCCAGCAGAACCATCGTTGTGGGAAAGATTGGCCCAGCAGGCAATTATGTCCGTCTCTGCAACAAATCTAATGAGGTAATGTTGTTTCTGTGTGGATGAACACTGTGTTTGTGCTATATAAGCAAGAACGGGATGAATAATAATAAATGAAAAAAAATTGGTACCAGGGATATTCCAATGGGACCTGATAGTGAAAAACAATGACCTAATAAATCACAAAGATGTCAAGCAAAAAGAGTCTCAAACTACTCTGTTACCCTTGGAGGTTTTGTGAATATGTAAAATGTGAATTTAATTAATGTTAATAATTCGTCCCCTTCCCTCTCCTCCAGGTCCAATCACTAGAAGGCTGGGATTTACATATAGAGGTCAACAGCAGAAAGCCCATTGTGTTCAAATTCAAGCCATTCCATCTCGGCCCTGGAATGAATGTCACTGTAAGTTTTTCCTGACTGTCTGTGCAAGTTCAAGTTCAAGTTTATTATAGCCATTTCAACAATATAATAAAATACAGTTTATAGGAATGTGCTTTGGTAAGACAAGAAGGCACATAAATAACAACACTAATATACATAGAAAAGTGCATGGTAACAGAGAGTAGCAGCAGGTTCAGTAGTACAAAAGGTCAAAGACAGGTAGGCCATGGAAATTCTGGTGTTATAGTGCGAGGCTATGGTGGGTAGACTACAGCCAATGATTATAGAGGCCCTGCGTACTACCCTCTCAAGCTGTTGTTTATCCTGCTGGTAGCACCACCATACCACACCAGGATGGAGAAGGTGAGCACACTTTCCAAGGTAGCACGGTAGAAGTGGGTCATGCCTGCTTGACAAACCCAAAATTTCCTCAGCTGACAAAGGTAGTATGTTCTCTGATGGGCTTTGGAAATAATGAGACTGTTTAGGTTCCATGATAGGGAGTGATGGATGGTGGTACCTAAGAAATGGAAGGAGGGGAACCACTCCACTACTTGGCCATTAATGGAGATGGGAACGGGCTGGCCTGGCTTTTTCCTATAGTCAACTATGAGTTCTTTGGTTTTGGTTGCATTCAGGATTAGGTTATTTGTTGAATGTTGAATATTATTTTAATTTTTTTGTTTCTTTTTTGTTTAGGTGACACAGATTTTGACTTGTCTTTAGGGAAGGTCTACTTGTATTGTAAATGTGTGAAGTTGCTCTTTTCAGATCTGGGCTGCAGGTTGTGATACCAAGTATGAGACTGACACTGCCCTGGTGTGGTGGGGCCAGAAATCCTGGGGCTCTGGAGAACAAGTGGTCAACCTCTACAGCGACACTGGAGAGGTCAGACACATAATAACAAATACATTATATGATAAAAGAATGTTGACACGCACCTGTCTCCATACTTCAGTGTACTTTCTGGAGTTGGTCAAAGCCCCTTAGTGCAACTGAAGGGAAATAATAATCATGCTGATATAACGTTATAATGTTGTATAACCTTGTGAAAGTTTATAAATGAGTCCAGATACCCTGTTGAATCATGTGTTGAGTCACCATCAAACATAATGGAGCTGTAAAGAGCATATTGCTTCTGTCATCCTGGTATGGACGGATCTTTTTCAAGTGTGGGGGGTTTGTCTCTTTCAGCTCAAGGACAGCAAAGTGGAGCCTGAGAACAGTCATCGGATCAGTCAGGACTCAACCAAGAGAAGCATCGCTGTGGATGAGATCGCCTCAATGGGAAATGTCCGTCTCAGCAACAAATCCAAAATGGTAACTTTTATGTGTAGATGAACACTGGGTGGTATATGAACGTGTGCAGTAAGTTTTATAGCTTTATTTAAACCAATTGTATCCAGCACTATTCGAAATGGGACATTAAAACCAAACTAATAACCTACTTAAAGCATGTTTAGGACAGTTTTGGGAAGAGGCTGTATTAGTTTATTAAGGAAACCAACACTGATAAAACAGAAACCCAAATTACAAAATGTAGAAAATAAATTGTGGATAAAAAGAGAACTGCATATCAGAATGTATAGGATAATGAAGATGAATTTGATGAATATTG
This sequence comes from Centropristis striata, assembly GCF_030273125.1. Classification (NCBI taxonomy): domain Eukaryota; kingdom Metazoa; phylum Chordata; class Actinopteri; order Perciformes; family Serranidae; genus Centropristis; species Centropristis striata. The sequence continues at coordinate 33,363,770 of NC_081533.1, forward strand.
AATTTTGTTACTCAGAAAATATAACCATCAACATCATAAATGGAATCACGTTCTGTCAAACTACAACTGCACATGTTGACTTGTTTTGTTTTTGTCTCATTCCCCTTCTCTTCAACTGTTTCTCTCACACAAGACCAACAACTGAAAGGCTGGGAAATACACATACAAGTCAACAACAGAGAAAAAACAATACACCCACTTGGCAATTTTTCTCTCTCTCCAGGGATGACTCTCAAAGTGAGTTTGTCTTAATATCTCGACTTGAGTTTCTCAAATGTTTTAAATATATGTTTTGTATTGTTTGTTATTCAGTGTAGAATTTCCCACTCCATTTTTCTAAAATAAGGAAACAAGATGAATACATGTTTGATTTTAAGCCTGTGGAACTCCAGTCCATGAGCTGATGTGTATTTTTCCTTTGAAAAATGTAACTAACAAATCTAACAAATATGTTTTTTTTATTTGAGCTGTGAGATACAATTGCACTATGTATAAATAACTACAAATTTGTATGAAGAGATATTTGTTAGTTGTTTTTCAATCACTCAATCTTATTTTATTTTCAAAACAAAATACATTTCAAATAAGAAATGAACAATAACAGAAATATGGTCAGGAATGTTGAAATGCAACTTTGAAAAAACTTTTTTTCCTTGACAATAAATGCAGTTGTCATCAATGATTTTGTGTCTGATGAAAAGTTTGTCTATCAAAACAATAAAAATTCCGTTAATAAATGACATTCTGTCTAATACAGAGCCTCTAATGCTAGTTAAGTTTCTTATTAGGGCCTCGGGGCAATCACACCGAGCACTGGTCCCATACAGCAATAGCTGTAGGGACCAGTGCTGCACTACAGTTATACTGTGGATTTCTTCTTATTCCTCTTCCGGACGCAATTTCGTCCCGCTACTAGTCCTACAACTCTTCATGAGTTGTCCTGCAACTCTTCGAGTTGCAGGACAAATTATATATCAAAACGTGCGGTTTGATCGGGATCGGTGTGCTATTACTTTTAAAACTGCCCAAAATTTTGCATTGAAATGAATGGGACGGCCGAAAGAAAATGAGCAAAAAAGAACATTAATTGAAGATTTTCAGACGTCTACTTCTCCAGCATAATTTCACCTAGAGACTCCATTTAAACTTTAAACAGTAGACACAAGTCTTGTGTATCGGTGTATTAATTTGCGTTTCTTTAGGTCATATAGTTTTTTATCAATCCTTGTTCAATGACCATGATCATTTTTGGAGAAACTCTGAGATTATAATGGGTGTGTATTGCACGGAATGTTCGTGTCAGAGTGTGTGATGTCATCGCTGAGAGTGTAGAGGGAGAGGTAAAACTGTCAAAAAATACATTTTAAAACTGCGCTCCAGGCCTCAAATTCCACTCTACAGAAATAATTTATACATAGAAACGTAGGAAAATTTGTCTTCTCACTCACAATCCTCTGGTAAAGCTGTCAGAGTTATAGTTTGGGCGTAGGACGCACAGATGATCCACCAACACCACCAACAGCCTCATTGGGTCCCTTATTAAAAACGCAGGAAGATTTCGGAAAAAGTGAGATTTTAAATTTTTTTTAGATCGCTCTAACAAAGCTATTTTTTCATTTTTCTTAAAAAAAAAACATATGTAGATGTTCAGGAAGAACTCAGGACGCTCAAAGTGAAGTCGGATCAATGATAGGTATTATGGTTTTGCCAAAAATGCTTTCTGTTCGAGGCCAGAAATTTCACTCTGCCCACCTCTGGCTGCTGTCACTCTGCCAGAAGATTCCACAGCTGTTAATTCTGTTGATTGCTCTGCTCTGATTGGTCGACCCCAACGCTTTGATGCTTTGATGTGATTACAGTTACAGTTAAAGATACACGCACGCACACACACACACTGGTCATTTAATGTAATAACAGTTAAAGATACACGCACGCACACACACACACTGGTCATTTAATGTAATAACAGTTAAAGATACACGCACGCACACACACACACACAAACACACACACATATGCGCACACATTTTGAGGTTAAAGGGCATAGGTTGCTGTATAAATACCTATCATTGATCCGACTTCACTTTGAGCGTCCTGAGTTCTTCCTGAACGTCTGTGATGTGATTTCTTTTGAGAAAAATGAAAAAATAGCTTTGTTAGAGCGATCTAAAAAAACTGTTCCATCTTCCCTTTTTCCGAAATCTCCCTGCGTTTTTAATATGGGAGCCAATGAGGCTGTTGGTGGTTTTGGTGGCGAATCTGTGCGTTGTACGCCCAAACTATAACTCTGACAGCTTTACCAGAGGATTGTGAGGGAGAAGACAAATTTTCCTACGTTTCTATGTATAAATTATTTCTGTAGAGTGGAATTTGCGGCCTGGAGCGCAGTTTTCAAATTTATTTTTTGACAGTTTTTTCTCTCCCTCTACACTCTGGCGATGATGTCACACACTGTGACACGAACATTCCGTGCAATACACACCCATTATAATCTCAGAATTTCTACAAAAATGATCATGGTCATTGAACAGGGATTGATACAAAACTATATGACCTATCGAAACGTGGATTAATACACCAATACACAAGACTTGTGTCTACTGTTTAAAGTTTAAATGGAGTCTCTAGGTGAAATTATGCCGGAGAAGTAGACGTTTAAAAATCTCCAATTATTGTTCTTTTTCACTCATTTTTTGTCGCCCGTCCCATTCATTTCAATGCAAAATTTTGGGCAGTTTTTTCGCGACTTATGTCGCGAGAAATTCATATTCTGTAGAGAAAAGTAATAGCACACCGATCCCGATCAAACCGCACGTTTTGATATATAATTTGTCCTGCAACTCTTCAAGTTGTAGGACTAGTAGCGGGACGAAATTGCGTCCGGAAGAGGAATAAGAAGAAATCCACAGTATAACAGTAGTGCAGCACTGGTCCCTACAGATATTGCTGTATGGGACCAGTGCTCGGTGCGATTGCCCCGAGGCCCTAATTACCATTCACACACACATATAAAACAAAACACATTCACACACTATAATAAAAACCTCACACACTTACAAGTGAAATGTTTTCACTAACACTACTGAAATGTTGTGCTCTCACACATATTATTGAAATGCTCTCATAAATACTACTGAGATTTCAGTCTAACCGGAAGGCGTTTCAGTGTAAAAGGAAGGCAGCTCGGAAGAGGAAGTGGAACGGCTATGGAGCGCACATGTCCTCCCAGGAGCTCTCCGGTCATTTAACAGAGGCTGCTACTGAACATTATTTTGGTATTGGCAGAGACAATTTGAGCACAATCCCACCTTGCACTCACGCTCGCAAAACTTTTGAAGAAAGTCAAAGAAAGTTTTGCAAGCAGACTCTGCGCACGCATAGTATGTTTTTCTCCTCGCAGGCTACAATATTGCTCTCAGAAGCAGAGATGCAGGATACAAAATAGTGTAATGTGGTTTGTGTCTGAGAAGCCCAAATTATCACCAGCATCTGTAAAGTCTAAAACCAAACACACAACATTTACCGAGAAAACTGTCAGCTCGTCTTTTAAAATAACTTCATGCATCAGTCAGTCCCTCTGTTTTTAACCTTACTGTCTGAGGAACCTGGTCTCACAGAAATTCGTGAAATAGCCACGGATTTCGCTTAACTCAAAATCCGTGGAATAGCCACGGAATCGCTCAAATTTCCGTGAAACTGACACGGATTTCGCTACAATGCAAGTTAATGACAGTCATATCCCGTGGCTATTGGTTTGTTCCAAGTCACGTGACTTTCAAGGTCCCAGTGGTCAGAACAAAAAACATGGCGGACAGTTCTCTCATTTTTAGTGAAAAATCAATATTTTGACTTAATTTCTGCATAAAAATGGATTTTGATCACATTTCTAGCGAGAAATTTATGTTTTATTTTCTAAATATTCACTCAGTGAATGTACATAATCACTTTGTATGTTGGAATAGCCACGGGATATGACTGTTATTAACTTGCATTGTAGCGAAATCCGTGTCAGTTTCACGGAAATTTGAGTGATTCCGTGGCTATTCCACGGATTTTGAGTTCAGCGAAATCCGTGGCTGTTTCACGGATTCCTGTGAGACCAGGTTGGTCTGAGAGTCTAACAGCCACAGAAAGAATACACATTTAACTCAGTTCTCTACTTCTTTCACCTGTTTGCATGAGTCTCAGTTATTTTTGTGTAACTGTGAGTTTCCCACAGTGAAGCAGTCCCACCAGCAGCAGCAGCAGAGCCACCATCACTATGGTGAACACCGTCCTCAAGAGGAGGAGAAGATATATGGAGTGATCCGAGCAGGGACAAGTCTCTCTGTGAAGAGCTGCAAAGACAAGAGAACACATCAGTCACAACACAGGACAGTATTTATATCTGAAGGTTTGCTAAAGTTAATTTGGCTGTTTTAATTTTTACATAAAGTGCAGTGTCTCACCTCTGACAGCCAGCCAGCTCTCTGCTGACTCTCCACCATCAGAGCTGCTGCACTTGTAGAGTCCTTCATCAGATTTAGAAACAGCCCAGATGGTGAACTCTCCTGTAGAGCTGCTGATGAGGAGGCCATCTTTGTAGAAATCAGCTGGGAGGTTGGACGAAGACGCCTTCTTTCTGCAGCTCAGAGTCACATTGATTCCTTCTTTCACAGGCAGGACAGGACTCTCCAGGATCACAGAACCTGCGTGAAAACAAATGTGTAGAAGTAAAATAGTGTAGTTCAACTTTTCTTTCTTAGTTTGTTGGAGTTAGATTGGCTTAATCCCATTTTAATGTTATTTATCCCCTAAAATGGCTTCATCAATAGTAAATATGAAGTTAAGTGTTAGGCTGTTTGGAACATTTATCGTATCTTGATATGGATTATTCAAGTCACAAGTTCACTTTTAACCCTTTATCAGGTGAAGAGCTATATTTGGTACCTTCAGTGGATATCTAAATGAGGTCCCAATGTCTCTCTGTGTGGTCGTAGAACCACATGGATTTCTTCCAGCTAATCAGCAAAGATCAGGCTACGTCACAGACGGTGACCCCATGACATCTGACCAATCAGTATGATAATAATATAATAATATTAACTTTATTGACCTTGAACTCCAATGTAAAAATGAAAAATTTTGAAAAAAAATCAGCAAGAAGCAGTCGTGTTATTCTTCAATGACTTGTACCAGGAGAACTTGACTATGACGGCATATTAGGGCATATTAAGTATGAATAAAAATTAAAAATAAGTAGCAAATTTACTTGATTAAAGTGTCAAATCTACAAGAAAAAAAGTTGCAGATTGAAGAGATTTAAAGTGGCAAATCTGCACACAAAAAGTCACAGATTTATGAGAAAAAAGTGGAGAAAAAAAGCAAATTTTTTCTCCCAGGTTCACCACTTTAAATCTCATGAACTTTTTTCTCAAAATATTACCCCCCTCCCCTGGGTCCATATGGTTTTTTTTTACACATTCTGGATGTATGTAATATCCTCCAATATTCTCTAGGGTTGAAATTTGGAAATTTTTCCCTATTAAGGGTTAAGCGCTGAAACTGTACAAACCATTGTTGTTTCTACAGAGCTTCCTGAATGCCTCTTCGGCAGACACACACGTCATTCTCACATGGTTTGTGTGTTAGAGGCCTAAAAAAACCCACAGAAGATGCTGCGAGAAAACTGCTCGCCTTTTAAAAATAGCATGATAGCATCAGTCAGTATCTCTGAGGTTTGTTAACCTTTTAAGTGTGTGAATGTGCAACTGTGAACATGTACAGAGAGGTTTGAAACTAGACGCCTGCAGATAAAGAATGTAATGTAATTTTAGCCACTTTTATTTTAACCAGTGCAGCGTCTCACCTCTGACAGCCAGCCAGCTCTCTGCTGATTCTCCAACACCACTGATGCTGCACCTGTAGAGTCCTTCATCAGACTTGGAGACGGTTTTAATGGTCGTCTCTGCAGAACTGCTCTCCATGATGAGGCGGCCATCTTTGAAGAAATCAGCTGGGAGGTTGGTAGAAGTCTTGTTTCTGCAGCTCAGAGTCACAGAGTCTCCCTCCATCACAGGGAGGACAGGACTCTCCAGGATCACTGAGCCATCTGAACAACAAATGAAGCACACCAATTTGCTCTCCTTTAAGCTCTTTCTCAACATTTGTTTTTTCAGAAGATCATGTAATAGATTTTTTTTATAGAAACGTACCAGTAACAGTGATGTTGACGCTGTTGCTTCTCTCTCCTGCTCCAGTCTCACACCAGTACTCTCCACTGTCTGCTAGAAAGACTCTCTCAATCTTGCAGGACAACCCTTTGGTTGTCCTCTTAATTTCACATAGTGGAATAAATCCCTCAGTATTCCTGGTCCCTCTCAATCGAGTGGAACCAGCAGTCCCGTCACAATGCAAAGAGACAGACTCGTATTGAAAATGTTGCTGTCGGTCTGGAGTGATGCGAAGAAAAGCTGCATCTGAAACCAAGACAGACATTGTCGACTCCCAAAAGAACTAAAATATATTAAATAAAATCAGCAGAGTCATTGTTGCAGCCTCTACCTTGTGACAGATTTCATTGGAAATTTTGCAAAATGCAATTTGGCTTTTGCTATTAACTACAGATTGTAAGTTTTAGATCAAACTTGATCCTGCGTCTTTTAGCTCAAGTTTCTTCAGGACTCTTTGTCACTTACCTTTTTTTGCAGTATAACTGTTCAGCAGGGTAAATTCAAGCATCACTGGATGAACAGAGGAGAAATATTGAATATCAGACAAACGGTTTGATATCGAGGATCTAAAACTTATTCAAAAAGAGTAAAACCTGAGGGTGAGTACTCACACAGTCTGAAGCAGAGAGCTGTGACCTCCATGATGTCTCGCTGCAGACTGAGCGTCAAACTGAAGTACGACCTAAGAATGAAGGCGACAACTTCCTCTTCCTGTGCAGCTTATGAACCGTACCTCCCTCTGTCTCTAGTTGTTTCAAAATGAATAACTTAAATTAGATCATATCAGATGATGTACTCGTATGATTCTTGCACACTTTTTCAGTTGGTTGAAGGCACTTATTGAAGTTGCTTTGGATAAAAGCATCAGCTTAATCTTCTTCACAAATAATGATATTTGTCCAACCTGGTCTCACAGAAATCTGTGAAATAGCCACACGGATTTCGCTTAACTCAAAATCCGTGGAATAGCCACGGAATCGCTCAAATTTCCGTGAAACTGACACGGATTTCGCTACAATGCAAGTTAATGACAGTCATATCCCGTATCTATTGGTTTGTTCCAAGTCACGTGACTTTCAAGGTCCCAGCGGTCAGAACAAAAAACATGGCGGACAGTTCTCTCATTTTTAGTGAAAAATCAATATTTTGACTTAGTTTCTGCATAAAAATGGATTTTGATCACATTTCTAGCGAGAAATATATGTTTTATTTTCTAAATATTCACTCAGTGAATGTACATAATCACTTTGTGTGTTGGAGTAGCCACGGGATATGACTGGCATTAACTTGCATTGTAGCCAAATCCGTGTCAGTTTCACGGAAATTTGAGCGATTCCGTGGCTATTCCACGGATTTTGAGTTAAGCGAAATCCGTGGCTATTGTCTGAGAAAGTTGTCAAGCCAACTCAGATTTATGATCTTCACGATCAAACAGGTAGTAATAATAAACAGTATTATCAGTTGAGAGCTCACCATCCAATCACTGAAAAAAAAAAATCTCCAAAATGTCAAAAAAAATTCCTCAAGGTCTTTTTGTGTCAGTGAATGTTAATATTCTTGTTGTTTTTTATTTCTATTTTTTGACATTTTTTATCAATTTTCAAGCAGATTCAACTTATTAAGGTGTATGAGGGTTCAGAGCATTAATATGTCGCTTTGAAGTCCATTTCCATGTTTCCATCAGCTTGTAATTTGATGTTATTTTGCTTTCACTTTAATTATTATGAAATCAATGCACAAATGCACAAAATTTGTCAACCTGGTCTCACAGAAATCCGTGAAATAGCCACGGATTTCGCTTAACTCAAAATCCGTGGAATAGCCACGGAATCGCTCAAATTTCCGTGAAACTGACACGGATTTCGCTACAATGCAAGTTAATGACAGTCATATTTTTCTGGCGAGATCTTCACCACAAAGTGATTATGTACATTCACTGAGTGAATATTTAGAAAATAAAACATATATTTCTCGCTAGAAATGTGATCAAAATCCATTTTTATGCAGAAACAAAGTCAAAATATTGATTTTTTCACTAAAAATGAGAGAACTGTCCGCCATGTTTTTTGTTCTGACCGCCGGGACCTTGAAAGTCACATGACTTGGAACAAACCAATAGCCACGGGATATGACTGTCATTAACTTGCATTGTAGCGAAATCCGTGTCAGTTTCACGGAAATTTGAGTGATTCCGTGGCTATTCCACGGATTTTGAGCTAAGCGAAATCCGTGGCTATTTCACAGATTTCTGTGAGACCAGGTTGAAATTTGTAGTTTGCCTTTTACTTCATGCAAACTCAGATTTCCATTGTTTTATTGCTGCATCTTTAAACGGATGTCAGGTTTGTCCCAAATTGTCTGTTCACGATTATATATAAATGTAACACAGATTGCATCATTAGGAAAATAATAATTTATAGTTGATTTTATGTATTGTAAACCTGTTTACAAAGAGAAAAATGCCCAAACACAAAGAAATTATTTTCTGCCAAACAAAGGCAAAGTGGGGACCTTCGACATTATGCCCAATCCAAGTGGAGACCATCTTATTTTGTTTAAGTGAGCTATTTAATTATTTATTACTGTAGAAGTTTTATAAGCGGCATTTCAGTAGATAATATTTGAATGTAAATGCACATAAATACCAACTCATATCAAGGGGAAATGAGTGCAGCATTTGTTGTGTGCTGTTACACACAAACACGCACATATATTGAAAGGACACCAACATTGTTTGTTAATAATATATATATAAATATAAATAAAAATAAATAAATAAAATAAAATAAAATATATATATATATAACTAATAATAAAAACAAAATATATTTATTATTATTATTATCATCATTATTATTATTATTATTATTATTATTATTATTAATAATAATAATAATAATAATAATAATAATAATAATAATAATAATAATAATAAACTTTGATAATGCACTTTACATTAAAGGAAATCTCAAAGTGCTACAGTTTAGAAGTGCAATAACAGTCTAATTGTTGAAAGGACTTTTTTCAAAAAGGAATAATGATAAAAAAGAATAGGAAAAGAAAGAAAAAATATTCTAGAAACCATCCAAAAAACTGCAAATTTAACATGAAAACATTTACACGACTTCAACAAAGTTACATTTGTTTTATGATTGAAGAGTGAAGAGAATTAAAAAACATGTATTTCTACACTGATTCTGTGAAATTAATGAAATGTACAGGCTGTTGTAAATCACAGTATAAGAATACATATATTAAGTTTATACTAATCGATTCTGAGTGTTTTGTTATTGTTTAAAAAAAAAACTAAGAGGGAAAAAAGCACATATTGCATTAAAGATGCTTAATACAGCCCAGATGTACAGGAACATATAACATATAATAGTGAATCAGTACAGAAAGAGGATATCAAGTCAGTTGAACCATCTGCTGTGTTACTGAATCACCTTTTTGTCTGTCTGTCAGTCTAAAAATAGGACATAATGATATCAGAATATAACAGACTGGAAACAGACATTACGTCTGTTTGTTCTGATATCAAAAATGTTAAGATGTCGTTCATTTTATCTCCACAGAGAAAATTCCTCCTGATGCAGATTTTAATTATTCTCTACAGTAATGTGTTACTGTTTTTGTTCTTTCTTGTGCAACAAAGCGGATAACAACTGCATTGACTGTGATTCTGATGGACAATACAATAAAATAAACCTTGAACCTTCAGATGGAGGGAGAAGCAGGAACAAAATCATGATTTCTGTTCTTTTCAGATTATTTTAAAATTAATTTAAATGTATTTTGATTCATGATCAGCATTTGTTAACAACAATTTAGATATAATTCCAATAATAATGAAAATATAAAATTAAAATATATATTGTTTGTATTTAATTAAATTGAGGAAAAATTAAACAGAATAATCACATTTGTTTATTCGAATATAAAATATGTAAATAAAAAAGATTGAGCGGCAAACACAATTTCGCAATGCATCAAATCATATACATATAAAGTAAAAACACAAAAATACATTTTTATTTTCATAAAATGGGTAATATATCAAAGCTGCAAATCAGCATTAAAACTAAATCTTAGCTCAAATTTTGATTTTGACTTTAATCTTTATTTAATTGACTTTAGACTTCCTCAAGGGCGGGGGCGTGGAGCTGTGGCAGGCGGATGATCTGACTGAGGACTCTCCAGATCTTCAGCTTTACTTTCCTCCTGCTGAAATGAAGACAACACACAGAGTCCTTCAAGAATCACCAGCTAGCTCAAATACAGACAGACATGTTGATAATTTCTGCAGTAGTTCACTACAGGAAGAGAGACTCAAACTACTAGCTGAACTACTAACTGAAATACATGCTGTGTTTGGACTTAAATGGGATTCATCTGAAATGGCTTTTGTTTTTTTTTACATTTTTTGAACCGTCAAAAAGTGTAAAAGTCATAAATATTTGTTAACAGTATACATGTTCTTTTAACAATAACTCCTGTGTGTGTGTGTGTGTGTGTGTGTGTGTGTGTGTGTGTGTGTGTGTGTGCGTGCTTGCGTGCGTGCATGCATTATGAGGGGCATTTTATATCAGCGAACTACACTAATATGTGTTTACAGCGTCTATGCGATGACATCAAACCTCTAATGTACGCTTGTAAATTCCATTCACTTTCAATGGACAGACGAGCGTCACGTAGCGCAGACGCTGCACACGCGTTGTTGCGCATACGCCTACGTGACGGCTGCGTGACGGGTGAACTACGCCTCAAATACGTGACATGAAGACCCGCGTGACTGTTAAGTACAATTCTACATGAGCGTACAGACACACGCTGTGTAGTGTGTGTGGAAATCATATAGCGATGGGTCATTCGTGCCACGAGCGAACGTAGCGGACGCCTGTGCGCACGCTCGTCTCAATGTACAAATAATGATTTACTTTATGATGACACATTTTGAGTTTAACAGCCTCTTCGCTTCACAATTCAAGCAGTCCATGTATCACCAAGAGAGACGGATGAGACAATTTAGCTGTTTCAAGTCTACACGTGCACACGTTAAGGCGTCTGAAGCGTTGGCTTTAGGACAAAAACACACACGCGTTAACGCATGTTCCGCGTGTACGTCTATAACAGCATACCAGGACTGGACTATTGCTCAGGAACAAACTGAGGAAGAGGCTGTGAGGTCCACTGGATCATCAGGACCTGACAGTTATTCATTTTCTATGTTCTGCAGCATATCTACAAAGATCAGCTGTTACACAGTCTCAGGTTAATACGGGATTGTTTATAAGAAAGCATAACTTATAGATAAACCCCAAGCCCCAACAGAGCTGTCAGGATATCTATATTTTCAGGCCAATTTTATTTTTTTGATAATGAAATAATGCTCTCTCTCTCTCTCACTCTCTCTCTCTCTCTCTCTCTCTCTCTCTCTCTCTCTAGGTTTGAATGATATCAAATTGGTATTTAATGATAGCAAGGGTGAAAGGGATAATTAAAATAATTTTAGCTACTTAGAAATAAGAATATCCTGACAGCTCTGTTGGTGCTTGGGGTTTATCTAGAAGTTCTGCTTTCTTATAAACAATCCTCAGTTTGTTCCTGAGCAATGGTCTAGTCCTGATATACTGTTATAGGCGTACATGCGTGTGTGTTATTGTCCTAAAGCCAACGCTTCAGACGCCTTAACGTGTGCATGTGTAGACTTGAAATAGCCTAAACTGCCTCATCATCTCTCTTGGTGATACATGAACTGCTTTAATTGTGAAGCGAAGCAGCTGTTAAACTCAAAATTTGTCATCATAAAGTTAATAATTATTTGTACATTGACACGAGCGTAGCGCACAGGCGTCCGCTAAGTTCGCTCGTGGCACTTTTCTACTGTCACCCCTTTATTATCTGGTGTACTCGCAATACGCCTGTCTGTACACACGCCTATTTATCAGTCTTTATGCAGGCACACACTTAGTATAGTTCTCTGGCATAAAATGCCCCTCATAGTGTGTGTGTGTGTGTGTGTGTGTGTGTGTGTGTGTGTGTGTGTGCGTGTGTGTGTGTGTGCGTGTGTGTGTCCGTGTGTGTGTGTGTACCTGTGACCTATTCTGGTTGCACTCTTCAGTCAGTTGATCTCGGGTCAGCTGACCATTTGTAGTCTCCAGCTAACACACAGACAGATGATCTTTCAGTAGAGTTTCATTCTGTGACTCAAACACAATTTATGTTGCAGAATTCTCTTCATAATTTAACCTAAGAAATGGTTATTTATAATCTGAGTACAACAGAGATGAAGTATGACATGCTTATAAAAGTTGAGGTCTGAACAACGAGGATATAAAGCAAAGGGCACCAAAAGCGCAGGTGGCTTCAACTTCATTCACAGTCGTAAAATTCTTTGACTCTTTTTGTGTTTGATATTTTTTTTAAATAAGCGAAAGTAATAAAAGTTAGAAGACTGACGGAGACTGAGATTATCTGAACTGCTGAACCTGAATGTTTTCTTCTTACTGGTTAAATTCTGTTTATGACACACAGACACAGATGCAAAATAAATATACCATTTGATTAAAGATTGATTTGATTTGATGAATACATATACATCAAGTTGTTCAGTCCAGTTAACAGACAGATTGGTTTAAACTTCAATGCTTTTCTGTATAATTTCAGGTCATATAGAAATTTAAAAGAAGAAAGATATTATGAATATCATTGATACAATGACATGTCTGACATCAGAGTACCAACTGAATTGACTGTTTATACATTGTGGACAAAACAAGTTAAAAAATGAACCTTGTTATCCAGCTGCTTCTTTGGCTTCTTCACATCTTCATCAGCTTCCTCCGCTTTGGTCTCCTCCACCTGGGAGCAAAGAGAGATGGAGACAGTTTGTTTTATTGAGTAATTCATTCATTTTGTAGTATTTATATTGGTGTCAGCAATGAATCAATGTCATATGGAGAAGATGATAAAAAGATTATTTCAGTGAAAAAATGAACCTCCTCATCTTCCTTCCTCTTGTCCTCCAGTTGCTGCTGGAGCTGGAGGAAGAGATGGAGAGAGACATTTTGTTTTATTTAGTAATGTATTTATTTATTTCACTGTTTATGTTATTTAGTGTCCAAGATTGCTCTCGAGGCTGGTTGATCTGGTTGGTGTCAGCAAAGAATCAATGTCAGATGGAGAAGATGATAAAAATATGAACCTCCTCATATTTGGCCCTCAGCTCCCCCAGTTCTCTCTCAGCTTTCTCTGCTCTCTGCTGCTGGATCTGGATCTGAGAGAGAAGACATTTTGTTTCATGAGGTAAATGTTCACATTTACAAATGTTTCCACTCGAATGAATTCACGTGTGATCAGATGGATGATTTGATGAAAACCTCCTCTGATATTTTGAATCACTCTCATTGGATTAATATTGTCTGAATGGTTTTCTTCCAGCTGACACACACAGACAGATGATGTTAATCTTTCAGTAGTTTCACTCTGTGACTCACTTGTGATAATTGTTGGGTATTTTTAATATTTACAGTTCACTGTAACTTCAGGACACATAAAACTTAAACATCTTATATTGCAGAAGTGTCTCTCTAATCATGTGCTTGATTTTGATTTAAATTAGCTAAATATAAAGTAAAGCAGAAAACAGAGAAAGGTGGATACAAATACATTAATATCTATGAGCTTATGATAAAAGATGAACCTCATTTCTGTTGTCCTCCAGCTTCTTCAGCTCCTCTTTCAGCTTCTTCAGCTCCTCCTCACTCCTCTGTTTCTCCTCGTTCAGCTCCTTCTCTATCCTCTGTTTCTCCTCTTTCAGCTCCTTATTATCATCTGATAGTTGACCCACCTGAGAGGAGAGAAGATAAAGACACAAGATTACAGATTGTCATCTGACTGTCACTATACTCTTGTGTGTGTGTGTGTGTGTGTGTGTGTGTGTGTGTGTGTGTGTGTGTGTGTACTTGTCTCTCCAGCTTGCGGTTCTCTTTCTCCTTCAGAGACTCTTTGTCCTTGGTCTTCCACTTTTCTGCTGGTTTTTCTTTATTCTCCAGCTAAAAGACAGACAGACACAGATGCACAATAAATATACATCAAGTTGTTCAGTCCAGTTAACAGACAGATTGGTTTAAACTTCAATACTTTTCTATATAATTTCAGGTCATATAGAAATATTAAGGAGGAAAGATATTATGAATCTTTCTACCCCTGAAACCGTGGAGATCTGTGGGAAACCAAACATCACAAACAGCTTCAGTTTAATTATACAGTCTTAAAATACTTTTATGTTGTTACATATTAATATACACCTAAAATAAAATGAGGCAAAAAGTATGAGACAATGTGTGTGTGTGTGTGTGTGTGTGTGTGTGTGTGTGTGTGTGTGTACCTCTTTCTCTAGCTGGATGATCTCATCTCCCTTGCTCTTCAGTTGACTCTGTGCCCAACTTTACTAACAGTAAATGTCTGAACAATGAGGAGGTAAAGCCAACATCTACAAATCCCTGTGGCTTCACTTTAATTAACAGTCGTAAAATGTTTTGACTCTTTTTGTGGTTCTATTGATTTGAATAAGCTAAATAAAAAGTAAAACAGATTATTGTAAAAGCAAAGAAATAGGTGGAAACAAACTTAATATTAATAATAATATTAATAAAAGCAGAATCTCTTTTACCTTGTCCTCCACCTCCTCTTTCAGCTTCTTCAGCTCCTCCTCACTCCTCTCTTTCTCCTCTTTCAGCTTCTTCAGCTCCTCCTCACTCCTCTCTTTCTCCTCTTTCAGCTTCTTCAGCTCCTCCTCACTCCTCTCTTTCTCCTCTTTCAGCTTCTTCAGCTCCTTCTCACTCCTCTCTTTCTCCTCTTTCAGCTTCTTCAGCTCCTCCTCACTCCTCTCTTTCTCCTCTTTCAGCTTCTTCAGTTCCTCCTCACTCCTCTCTTTCTCCTCTTTCAGTTTCTTCAGCTCCTCCTCACTCCTCTCTTTCTCCTCGTTCAGCTTCTTCAGCTCCTCCTCACTCCTCTCTTTCTCCTCTTTCAGCTTCTTCAGCTCCTCCTCACTCCTCTCTTTCTCCTCTTTCAGCTTCTTCAGCTCCTCTTCACTCCTCTCTTTCTCCTCCTTCAGCTCTGTCTCACTGCTCTCTTTCTGCATCATGTTGAGAGGAGAGAAGATAAAGACACAAGATGCCAGACTGTTCTCTTATTAAAGTGTGTGAGGAAACATAAAGAATAAGTACATTGATGGAGGCGTCATGAAGAAACCAGTAAACAGTTTTGAAATCAGATCATGTTTGTTGTTGAGTCTTTGTCACTTTAAACATCCAAGAGAACTAAAGAGGAGACGTGTAGCAGAACTAAAATCCAGGAGGGCTAAGAATATGGCGTCATATTTGAGTCAAAAGTCGCGCGAGCGAAAACACATCTGCACGCTCATTTATTTCGTGTCACGCGCGCAGATTTCAACTGCGCACGCACTTTTTTGATCTTCGCGCACATATTCAGCAACCGAGTGAAGCAGATTCTCCCCCGTGCTCGCTCGCGGTGGAGCTCTGCTCGGCGCAGAGCGAGGACTTTTGACACATTGGGGGCGGGGCCAAGGCTGACCCCAGGCCTCTTATGATTGGTCATTTTCCAGCCCTCCACGTGGGTGCCTTTTCAGTTTACTGCTGACAGCTGGTAGCGGCGGCATCATCTAAACAACAACAACGGTTGTTTCATGACGTTCACGACCACAACTCTACGCTTAATCACTGGTAATAAAAAGGTTAAAAAATGCTGTTTCTTGTTTCTAAATGATCATACAGTATCTCCGCAGTCCGTCAACACACACCGGATCCGTCTGTGTCCCGAGGACGCACGAGATCTCGCGAATTCACGCGTAATGAAGTGATATAACCGGAAGAGAATCAACATCTCCTCATTAACGACTGGAGACAAATCCAGCGACTCGGTCTTAATGAGCGCTAACGAGGTCGGCCTGAGCCGACAAGAGCCTCTTCTTAACAAGCCGGCCGACCTCGTTAGCGGCAGTTAGCTACAGTTAGCTCTGTAGCAGTACAGTGTGTATGTGCTAACAAGCTAACAGTTAGCTCTGTAGCAGTACAGTGTGTATGTGCTAACAGGCTAACAGTTAGCTCCGTAGCAGTACAGTGTGTATGTGCTAATAGGCTAACAGTTAGCTCTGTAGCACTACAGTGTGTATGTGCTAACAGGCTAACAGTTAGCTCTGTAGCAGTACAGTGTGTATGTGCTGCTGCTGCAGGAGGTGTTCACTTAGCGATCTCTGTTTGTTTCATAGACTGTATATAAATAAACTTCAGGTCTGTCCCCGCCCATCATGACGTCTTCAGGTTGAGAAATACGTTAACCTGAGGTACTTTATTTTGAAAATGTTTTATTTTGTGTCTGTGCACGACTTCCTGTCCCGAACGATCTGCTCTGTGCTGAATTTATCACGTGGAGGGCTGGAAAATGACCAATCATAAGAGGCCCGGGGTCAGCCTTGGCCCCGCCCCCAATGTGTCAAAAGTCCTCGCTCCGCGCGAGCAGAGCTCCACCGCGAGCGAGCACGGGGGAGAATCTGCTTCACTCGGTTGCTGAATATGTGCGCGAAGATCAAAAAAGTGCACACGCAGTTGAAATCTGCACGCGTGACACGAAATAAATGCACTTGCAGATGTGTTATCGATATTGACTCAAATATGACACCATATGAGAAGGAGAAAGATCAGTCTCTGGATCAGGAAACTCTGGTTTTGTTCAGAACTTGTGAGTGAGCTATATGATATGATTATATTATTATTTCTGTTATAAACCAGAATACAATCTTTCTCTCACATAAACCAAGAGCTGCGAGAGCCAAAAAATTACCATAAAAAGTTTAACAATGGATATTATATATCAGTGGAAAACAAACATTTGCACTGTTTGACCTACCAGGAACTTCTCTTCCTCAGCTTCACCCTTGTGACTGCTGCTCTCTGTGTAACAACAAAGGCAGGAGCATTAAACTGTTAAAGACATTAACCTGCAGATATTTACATCTAAAACGAGTTATAAACAAGATGTGACAAATTAAACTCGACATATCAAAACTTTTTTTCATCAACACAAGTAAAATAGTGTCACATAATGATACAGTTCATATGTCATATGTCAGTTATCGTAAAACCTGTGAGAATAACATTTACAAAGACCTGCTATTAGTTTATGACTTACTGTGTTTTTGTTTCCTCACAAAAACGAAACATAAAATAATAATCAGGATGCAAGCAGCCAGACTAACAGCCAGACCAGCAATGATGGAAGTAGAACTGGACTTTACCTCAAAGAAATCATCTGAAATGATAAAACACAGAAAAACATGACATTTCTACAAAACTGATATTTGAAAGAAAAACCACAATAAAATCATGAAATATGCTTATTTTTACTCAAAATGCCGATGTGTGTCTCTCTGGTGTGGTTGGTGTCCTTCTGGTGGACTCTACAGGTGAAGCTGTTGTTGTGTCTCTTCTCCACAGTCACTCTGCTGCTGACAGTATAGAGGTCATCAGGACCTCTGACTGTCTCTGTAGGTCCAGCAGAGAGGAGCTTTCCCTCACCGTCCAGCCACAACACCTCAGGCTCTGGATACCAGCCAGCAGACTGACACTGTAACACCACTCCTACTTTCTGTTTGCCCGCTAAATTAATGACAGGCGAGGAGACGGCAGCTGATAATGAGCAAAAAGAGAAAAATGTAAACCAGTAATCACTTTATTTACCAGCACTATGTAGAGACTTCATGTGCCCACTTACCAACAACAAGCTCAACGAAAGATTCTTTATTTATTTCTGGAATGAAGCATTTGTATCTCCCTGAATCAGAAGGTTTCACCTTGGAGATTTTCAGTGAAATGTTTCCTTTCTTCAGTTCACCAGTGAACAGAAAAGTTCTTCCTTCGTAAGATGGATGTCGAGTTTCATCAAGGTCCTGACCATCACGCCGCACATTGACAAATTCAGGGTTCAGGTCAGATTTGGTCCACTCCAGTATCATGGCGGCAACATTCACTGCAGGCTCCAGGTGACATGGCAAAATTATGTCATCACCAACGTTTGCCAATATCGGTTGAGGTGGACCAAATAACTGAGACCGACCTGAAATGGATATTTATACATTCCTGCAGTTAAAACCAGGCAAATCTGTTTGTCTCTATAATAAAAGCTTACTATACATGATATTATGATAGTGTGCCAATAGTGGCAGATCTTAGTAAACAAGGTATTTGCCATACATGAATTGGAAACCTGAAAAAAGGACTGCTGACACCGAAGCTTCTGTGATGTCACAGTTATCAAACTTCATCCAGTTTTTTATCCATGTAATCAGCGCCATCATCAGCTCAAAATTTACCGAATATCTGATAAACTAATAATAATCCCATTTACCTCAACTGTACTCTGTCTTTAGTTTTGGAATTTACTCCCATTATTCACAGAGACCTGGTCGACATTGTGGCCAACACTAACCTTACCTCTTGTAAGTCAGACATTTTTCCCTCTAAGTTTTTTAAAGAGGTTTTTGAAATCATCGCCCACTGTCTTCTCAGGATTGTAAATGAATCCCTTCTATCTGGCGTAGTCCCAGACTACCTTAAACAGGCTTGTATTCAGCCCCTTCTTAAGAAAACTGGTCTTGATCCAGCACTTCCCCACAACTATCGCCCCATTTCCAAATTACCTGTAATCTCAAAAATTCTTAAAAAAGTGGTCGCTAAGCAGCTCCTACAAAAAATGGAAGGAAATAATATATTTGACAAATTCCAGTCTGGTTTTAGAAAACAACACAGCACAGAAACAGCCTTACTAAGAGTAACAAATGACATCCTGATGAGTGCAGATTCTGGAAATATCACTATTCTCATTTTACTGGACCTGAGTGCAGCGTTTGATACAGTAGATCACACAATTCTCCTCAATCGACTGAAATACATGGTTGGCATAGATGGGACTGCACTTAACTGGTTTGCTTCATACCTAACAGACAGGGTTTTCAGAGTCACTGTGGACAACTTTAGGTCTTCATCAGCTGCCATGCCATGTGGGGTCCTGCAGGGCTCAGTCCTTGGTCCAGTACTGTTCAGTTTATATATGTTGCCCCTAGGACATATCATCCGTCATTTCACCCCTGTGTCATTTCAATGTTATGCCGACGATACCCAGCTGTATGTCTCTCTTCGCCCGGATAACCACAGCAAACTGGACTCTCTGCACTGCTGCCTCGCTGCCATTAAGGACTGGATGGCTTCCAATTTCCTACAACTCAATACAGATAAAACGGAAGTCCTGGTTACCGGCCCTGATCATATTTCTAACAGTGTTTCCCCTCACCTTGGACCTCTAACAATTAACACAACACAGTCAGCTCGGAACCTGGGAGTCATATTTGACCAACAGCTCAACTTCAATCAGCACATTAAAAGCCTTGTTCAGTCTTGCTACATACAAATTAGAAACATCGGCAAAGTCAAACCAATGCTCCCCAGAAACATACTTGAACAGCTCATCCACACTCTTATTTTTTCCCGCTTGGACTATTGCAATCCATTGTTCACCTGTATAAATGATGCAGCAATTAATAGACTACAATTGGTACAGAATGCAGCAGCAAGACTTCTCACAAACACCCGACGTGGAGAACACATCACTCCAGTCCTCGCAGCATTACATTGGCTCCCCATCCGTTACAGAATTCAGTTTAAAATCCTCTTTATTACCTATAAATCTCTCCATGATCTAGCTCCACTTTATATTTCAGAACTCTTAACCCCCTACTCTGCACCAAGATCCCTCAGATCTCAAAATCACATACTTAACAAACTGTTAAGCGTCCCACGGTCTAGGCTCAAGACAAAGGGAGATCACGCCTTTACTGTCTTAGCTCCAACACTGTGGAACAAGTTCCCCCTCAGTATCAGAGCAGCTGAGTCTGTGTATCATTTTAAAAAACTTTTAAAAACCCACTTGTACAGACTGGCATTTGTGCAGTGATTTCTAACATTCTTACACATATTTTAATTTTGTATCCTATTATTTTTGCTTGTTCACTGTTTTTGATGATGTTCTGTTATTTTTGTTTTAACTGTTGTATTGCCTCCATGATAATGTACTTTGTAAAGCACCTTGTAACCTTGGTTTTGAAAGGTGCTATAGAAATATAGTAATAAATAAATAGTGCTAATTAGAAAATGTTAACACCTCATATGGAGGTTTTCAGTTGGCTCAAAGCTCTGCATTCATTTAGTATGACCATATAGAGCTGCTACCATGATAATTTTTGCAGTTCTTTATGTGGGGGAAAAAAATTGCAATGGGTATAGGAGTTCAAGATATAAACTTATAGTGGAATATAATGCATTAAGGCTCTCGGGCACAATGTATTGCTTCTGAATATGTTCCATTGCCACTGGCGTTTACCATGGCAATGGAGCTCATTATTCGAGCATCCCGATGGGTGGTCGGAGGGGAACGTTTGAAGTACATACATGTACGTACATGGATGACATGACGACAATAACAACAACAAAGGCATGCACCAAGCGCCTACTGGAGAAGCTCCAGGGAAACATCAAATGGGCACGAATGGAGATTAAACCCAGCAAATTGCGCAGTATCTCCATTGTCAAAGGCAAGCTCACTAACGAGAAGTTCCATGTTAACAACGAGCCAATACCAACAGTGCTGGAGAAGCCTATCAAAAGCCTCGGCCGATGGTATAGCGCAGAACTCAAAGAGCCAAAGAGACAAAGAGCAGGTGGTCTTTGTCTCAACAACTCAGGCAGGATACAATCAGTGGGCTATACAGATCAACAACACTGCGCTCCCAGGGAAGCTGAAGCTGTGGTGCTTTCAGTTTGGGCTGCTACCCCGTCTCATGTGGCCAATTTCCATCTATGAGGTCACCCTATCCCATGTCAATCGGCTGGAGAGACTGGTGAATGCCCAAGTTAAGAAATGGCTGGGACTGCCGAGATGCCTTGCCAGCATAGGCCTGTATGGCAATGGAGCCCTCTCCTTGCCAATCTCAAGCCTGGTGGAGGAGTACAAATGTGCCAAAACAAGATTGGAGATGACTCTCAAGGAATCTCGGGATCCATGCGTCAGAGGTGCTGCTCCGACGCTGGCAACAGGGAAGAAATGGAAGCCATCTGCAGCGGTATCGGTGGCTAAGACCGGCCTCAGACTCCGCGATATAGTGGGGCATGTCCAACATGGCAGAGGGGGCCTTGGTCTGCAGGCAACGACACCCACATGGCAGAAGGCTACCCCAACTGAACGACAACACATGGTGGTGGAAGAGGTGCGCCGCCAGGAGGAGGCAGCCAGGTGTGCCAAGGCAGTCTCCCAAGCCCAACAAGGCCGCTGGATGAGGTGGGAAGGTGTGGAGAGGAGGAAGATCACGTGGAACGAGATGTGGAGCATGGAGTCTAATAGACTAAGCTTCATCATTAGAGCCACTTATGATGTCCTGCCCTCTCCAACCAACTTACATCTCTGGTATGGTGAGGACCCAGCCTGCGTCCTGTGTGCAGCCCCAGCAACCCTCAAACACATCCTGGTGGGTTGCAAGACCAGCTTAACACAAGGGAGATACACCTGGCATCATAACCAAGTGCTTAAGTGCTTGGCCGCCGAAATTGAGAGCAAGAGGGTAACCACCAATGCTATGCCTTCAAATGCTCAGACCACCTTTCCACGGGAGACAATGTTCATCCGTGAAGGGGAGAAACGGAGGACTAAGCCATCACCTCCAAACTCAGGCCCAATGAATGCAGCCCAGGATTGGGAAATGCGAGTAGACCTCAGCCAGAGGCTCACCTTCCCAACTGAAATTGCAACCACCAACCTGCGCCCATCGTGGAGCTGACCGTCCCATGGGAAGATGCAATCGATGAAGCATTTGAGCGGAAGTAGAGGGACGGGGATGGAAAGTGAGCGTTTGTCCAGTGGAGGTGGACTGCAGAGGCTTCGTAGCCAGCTCCACCACAAGGCTCCTGAAAGAAGTTGGGATCAGAGGGCAGGCCCAGCGGAGGACAATCAAAGAACTTGGCAATGTCGCAGAAAGGAGCAGTCACTGGCTGTGGCTGAAACGTAGGGACGCAACATGGGCTGCTAGATAAATGGTCACGAGGTGCCACCATGCGACACACACCCAGGTCTTGATCAGCCTGTGGTGGGCCAACCTTGGCAGAAGGTGTCTTGAGATAAGTGGCCGAAACACCTAATGAAGCTGGGGCACACAACTGACGAGTTCCCCCCCACCCATGAGTACTCCAACCTAATTTGCTGTGCTGATAGTAAGGGACAGATAACATCTAGTTCTAATAAGAATCCTACTGTATTTTTGATTTTAAAAGTACACCTGAATGCACCATGGAGCCTGAAACTTTATGGCGGTTGGTATCCGCCCAACGTGCCTGAAAATATTCTGCACCAGTGTTATTATGTTTTTATGACAGTGTGAGAGATTGTGATCCTATTATATGATGGCACTTGACAACACTGAAGTTTATCTAGGGCCATTATAAATCGGCAGGAGAGTATACAAAGGGCAGAAAAGAGTAACAGCAGTGCAGGAACGCCAAAGAGTTGAATGTAGAAGCCATAGGTCATACTGAGCGTTTCTGCAAAAAGTACGTTGGAACAAATTGGATTTCTTTTTTTTCTTATAGCAACTCGAGCACATGGTTATAACCTGGTCCACATTGACTAAAAGCATGAAAAATGTTCATCAATTATTAATTCTGACCCTTTGCAATGAAATACATCTGTAGACAAAAAAGTAGTAAAAGCTTGAGTCCTTTTGTGCTTCATCTTCAGTAAAGATATAGTTTTCCCTGTTTGAATAACTGAACCAAAAGTGTCCAAAAACCCTCAGCTGCAGTCTTTTGAATGAAACATTGGTCTGATTCTGTGATTAAGTCTCACTGTGATCCTGCGACTTACAGTGTGTTTGTCACTTACCTCTACAAGGGTGTGTGAGGAGAAGGTGGAAAACCAAAACACTGAGGAGTCTGAGTGGAGACTGGAGGGACAGAAGCATCTTGTAGTTCTGAAAAGTAAATTAGACCAGTTATTATCAGAGCAGCTACATCTTGATAACCCCAATCAGCTATATGCTGACTTCAACACGCCCCATTCATCCTTGGACAGATGACTTCAATTACTCATCAAGTCACATTTATATTCTATAACTTGAAACAAATATCAACATCAATATTTACTGTAACAGATTGAAAAGCTATAGTCAGGCGGCTTAGCTAAATAAAGGGGACATGCCGGACAAAAATACCAATTTTTTTCCACATACTCTCTATCACCATAGGTTTCAATTTTTGGTAGGAGCCACTTCATCAAGATTGTGGATGGGAGATGGCAGCCATATAAAGTCTATGAGAACCAGTATATCTTTTAAGCCACTTCGAAGGTCAATCTTGGTGTCAAAATATACATTTTCTGGGTCAAGAAATCATTTAAAGCTGTTGAGAATATCACTAGATGATTATTTGATCAAATAGATATGTTCATTTTCACCCAGACTGGTAGGCAACTCGCTTCAAGTGCTGCAGCAGGAATCCTGAGTTGAAAATGTTTGGAATCTGTATTCACGGGAGAGTGTGGATTAGCTGCCATGTACACTGCTAAATAAAATCAAGGGAAAGCTTTAATCTCATGTCAGATCTTGATCAACAAATTATTTACAGTGAGAATCTTTACTGATGTACATGGTTTAACTTGTTGAGATGAAAATGACATAAATAAAAACCTATATCAATATATGTCCGACCACTTAGGAACCCTGGAATTACGTAGAAACATGTGGAGAATGAACATATCTATCTGATCAAATAATCATCTAGTGATATCTCAACACCTTTAAATGATTCCTTGACCCAGAAAATGTAGATTTTGACAACAAGATTGACCTTCTGAGTGGCTTGGAAGATGTATTGGTTCTCATAGACTTTATATGGCTGCCATCTCCGATCCACAATCTTGATGAAGTGGCTCCTACCAAAAATTGAAACCTATGGTGATAGAGAGTATGTGGAAAAAAATTGGTGCTTTTGTCCGGTGTGTCCCCTTTATTCTCAAATCTGGTCCTAAGCTGCCTGACTACTATGTTTAAGTCAGCTCTGTGTGGTGAGGATTAGTGTAGGATTATAAAAGTTTGAGACTAAATAAAAAGAGCTATTAAACTGTTAAAGTTTAAGTTGTTTCACTTAAAATATATATTTATTTTGCAATGCTTATTTGTAACACACATGAGCTTAAAGGGTATGTCCAGTACTCATTACTTCCATGTCATTCCTGACAATAAATGATAAAAACATTATAAAAGTGGAATGAATTGTTCTCTTAACTTCAAATGAGAGATTGGTTCATTTTATCTACAAGCCCAATTCCCAAAAAGTTGGGACACTGCGTTGAATGTAAATACAAACAGAATGCAATGATTTGCAAATCTCATGAACCCATATAGGATTCCCAATACAAGGTAAACAAAATATGAGCTGTTTTTGAATTTGATGGCAGCAACACCTCTCAAAAAAAGTTGGAACAGGGGCAACAAAAGTCTGGAAATGTTTTTGGCACAAATCAAAGACAGCTGGAGGAACTTTTGACGACTAATTCATTGCACTGCAAAAAAGCCAACTTGTGTTTTTTGGCCTAAAACAGTGATTTAAGTTGGCAAAACTTGGAAATATAAATTATTGACATTTAGGGCAATAATGTAAGTTAGCACAACAAAGGAAGCCAGTTGTCTGCTCAAAAACAAGTTGGTGAGTTGTTGTTACTTATATCTTTAAGTTGGGGTTCACAACAAGGGACAATAGTTCTGATAACTCTTATTTCTTTGTTGTGAAATGCGGGAAATCGGTGAAATTCGGTCATTATCGAAAGCTAGCGGCTAACTGATGCTAGCGGCTAACTGATGCTAGCGGCTAACTGATGCTAGTGGCTAACTGATGCTAGTGGCTAACTGATGCTAGCGGCTAACTGATGCTAGTGGCTAACTGATGCTAGCGGCGCTGCTTGTTACAGCTACAAGAGTATCCATTAGCGTATCAATGCTAACTCAAAACTGTGGTCGCAACATTAGCTGACATTTCATAGCAGCGTTACAATAGTGCCAATTCAGCACATTGCAGAAGTTAGAAGAAAGTTAGTACAACTTAGAGTTGAGTTGACAAAAATCTGAATTTAGAGTTGAGCAAACTCAAAAACAAAACTTAAAATATTTAGTTTAATTGTCCAACTTAAAATTTTATCGAAGTTTGTTGCCTTGAAAGTTTGAGTTCACCCAATTTTTCTTTTTTTACAGTGTGGCAACAGGTCAGTAACATGACTGGGTATAAAAGGAGCATTTCATTTATAAAGATGAGCAGATATCTCTGTGCAGGGACAAGGCCAAAGGTTGCTCCTGATCTTCGAGCCCTCAGGTGACACTGGGTTATAAACAGGTATAATTCTCTACTGGAAGTCGCTGCATGGGCAAAAATTAAAGTTGCACCTGCAAAAGTTTGGTGGTTTCTATGATTAACTTTTTTTTTTTAAGTACTTTCGTGTGTTGATGACTGCTTGAAACACACAGAAATCATTTTTATTAACATCTTTGTTCCAATACCTTTATAATGAAAAAACTGATAATCTGTCTATGTAAAGCAAATTAACTTTTGGCTACACAGACAGTCCTAGATAATAGTTTATCATCTGTACCATTTCTATTATACAAAGTCCACTGACTCCTATAAGAATGGAACTAATGTTGGTGTCAAAACGAACAAGCCTGCAGTTCAAATACATTTGATTTATTAAAAAAATATATGCCTTGGTACATATATATCACAATAAGTAAATATTTTTAGAAGTTTTACACAGGTTTTAAAATTGACTTAATAATAGACTTCACCAGCTACTCTGAATGCAAACCCTCTGTTATTGTTGGTTAAGTGTGTTTGAGAATAGAGTTTATTATAGTTATATATTAGTTTATATAAAAACAGACAGAAATAAATGCAGTAGACGACGTACCTGCTGCTGTGTCCTTTCTTCAGACTGCAGGAATCTGTTAATCATTAACGAATGTGACCTTATGTTACTGCTATAAAACATTACAGCTGCAATCAAAACCATCAAGATGATCAGGAGGCAGATGTTGTTATCTTCCTGCAGGGGGCAGGCCAGTATCAGGCCTTTGAGACTTTAAATAAAAGCATCCATCCAAGTTCGGACCATAGGACACAGACCACAGAACACAGAACACAGAACACAGAACACACATTCTTGGGATGGGTCAAGCCCACACTTTTTCCACCAGAGGGCAGAGTTTGTGTCCCATTGTTGAAAGCAATAATCAGAAATAGTGTTTGTCCTGTAAGGTTAGGCTTAAAAAACAAACAGAGTTATGGTGATGGTTGTGAAGCATAAACAAGAAGTTTACTGAATACTGAATACTTTATTTTTGGATAGGGACAGTGCACATTAATGAACATCGATAAACATCTTTGTAAATATGCCGGATTATAGCAAGGCTGCTAGTTTGCATCCATAGTCCCTAAAAAAATACAAATAAATACAAATATAAAAGACAGCAAGTACATAGGTAAGATACAAATAGAGGAGACAACACAACACAACACATAGCAGACCCAGACAGGATATAACTATGCAATAAAAAGTAATGTTCAAGTCGCCTCAAGTCCAGTTAGTGGTCACACTAACTTAAAACAGCGATGGTGGGGTTCAGTCGGTTACAACTGCTGCCTTCTTATATCAACATTGGGGCACGGGGATGCCGAGTGTGGGGTGACTTGTTGCGATGGGGTGGAGAAGGCGGCGGGTGGGGGAGACTTCACTTCCAGTGGTGGGGTAGCTGGAGAGGAAATGGTGGCAGCGCGCCCCGGCGCCGCAGTAAACAGCGGCGTGGAGCGGAAAGTTTTCCGGTGAGAGGAGCGCTCATGTTTGGCGGTTGATTACCTCGGAGGTAACAGTGAACCGTAGGATATTGGAGATGGAGAAGGAAGGGGGGGACACTGGAGTTCATCATCAACGGGAGGAAAAGTGAGGGGTGCGAACTTATTCTCCAGCTGGATGTCGTGGTGAGTCGCAGGGATTTGGGAGCGTCTCCCTCTCCATCCGGGAGCCGGGACCAGGCGCCAGGGCACAGGGTCCGATGGAGTGGAGCTGGTCAAGGCTCTGGACCTGGTCCCCTGTCGTATCCGGGAGTCAGGAACGGTGTCCGCAGGCGGGTCAGCGGCGGGGGAAGCTGGCACCGGAGGAGAGGCTGCTGTAGCGGACGCAGGAGCGGCTTCCGAGCCGGGAAGAGCTGCGTCGGAGCCAGGCACGGAGAAGGAGGGAGATTTTGCAGGACCGAAGGTGATGGTATCTATTTGCATTTCGGCCTCACGGATCTGGTACAAGGTGGATATTCGTCCTTCCAGTTCTGTGATCCTCTCAGCGAAGCGGGAGCAGCTGGTGCAGCCGGAGGGAGAGGTAAGTGGAGCCATGCTGTGTGTGGTGTAAGGTATCTGTGGAAGAGGAAGAGGAAGGAGGCCAGTACGGGGGCTAAAGGTGCACACAGTTATGAAGCTTAGATAGCTTAGCTTGAGCCTAGGAGCCAGGACACGGGCACTTACACGCAGGGGCTCCAATCGGAGCCCACAGCATTGGAGTAGTGTTTGCAGTAGTGATCAATAGGGAGAAGACGGAGCAGGAACGTCAGGCAGAGACTTACCGGTACGGGCCCAGAACTGGGCCCGCTGTGGAGATCAGGCTTCGTTGTGTGGAGTTCTTTGGTGTGAGTTTCTTTACGAAATCAGAGATCAGATAGAGCCAGCGCAGTCAGGGTCCAGTTCCATGCGTCTGTAAATGTCTGCTTGTTTTGGAGGGAAGCGCTCCTTTTTGGAGGGAAGCGCTCCTGTTTTGGAGGGAAAGCACTCCTGCTTCCTCCTTAGATGTAGATAGTGTTGGGTAAAGAGTTAACTAGCAAACTGTAGATTAAACTGTTGGCTGTTCGGGATTCGATGTTTCCTAGCCTACTTGTTTCAGTCGTCCAGCTGCTGCTGCTCTCTGTGCGACTGACTGCTGCTCTCTCTGCTGCTAATAAGACTGTTAACATTTCTGAGAGGGAGCTTAAAACCTGACAGACTATGTTTAACACACTGTGGCTCTGACTGCAGCTCTAATAATAATAAAAAAGCTGCACAGGAAGAGGAAGTTGTCGCCTTCATTCTTAGGTCGCACTTCAGTTTGACGTCAGTCTGCAGCGAGACATCATGGAGGTCACAGCTCTCTGCTTCAGACTGTGTGAGTACTCACCCTCAGGTTTTACTCTTTTTGATTAAATTTTAAATCCTTTATATTAAACCACTAATGTCTAATAGTTATCTTTCTTATTTGGTTTATCCAGTGATGTTTGAATTCATTCAGCTGAACAGTTATACTCAGAAAAGTGGTAAGTGACCAACAGAAAACCCTAAAGATACTCTTTAATCATTCTCTCCATCTAAAGGCTGAAATATGTCTTTGTATCTGTGATGTTATTCAGCTTCATACAGCTTTGCTTCATGTTCTGTGAAAGGTTGAATTTAAAAATAGATGTCCATGTTGCTAGTAAACAGCAGAGTACATCTGGCAATAAGTAGAGGCATTGCAGTAACTTTGTTGATTGTATTTTATCTGTAAGAGACTTTATTATATACACACTACCGGTCAAAAGTTTTAGAACAGCCCAATTTTTCCAGTTTTTTATTGAAATTCAAGCAGTTCAAGTCAAATGAACAGCTTGAAAGGGTCCAAAGGTAAGTGGTGAACTGCCAGAGGTAAATAAAAAAAGATAAAATATAATGTACATTTCAGAATTATACAAGTAGGCCTTTTTCAGGGAACAAGAAATGGGTTAACAACTTAACTCTATGGAGTCTTGGGCTATTTTGTCCATTTTTGAATTCTTTTCATGTCTTTGTAAGTCATTTTGTGTCTTTTTTTAGTCATTTTGTGTCTTTTTTTGGTCATTTTGTGTCTTTTTTTTGTCATTTTGTGTCTTTTTTTGGTCATTTTGTGTCTTTTTAGTCATTTTGTGTCTTTTTTGGTCATTTTTTGGTCATTTGGTGTCTTTTGGTGTCTTTTTTTGTCATTTTGGTGTCTTTTTTTGGTCATTTTGTGTCTTTTTTTAGTCCTTTAGTCCAACATAAAATGTGATTTTGAATCTTTTTTTTACTTTCAAAACACTATCATGCTCAATAAAGAATTTTAAATGTTGCAAATGTGCATTCATTTCAGAGTACACTGAGACATTAAACTGCATCATTTTCAATTAAATTCTGGAAAAGTTGGTGTGTTCTCAAACTTTTGACTGGTAGTGTATATTACTATATTTTCTCTCAGTTCTAAGTCTATCTTTGGAACCATTTCCGTCTTGGTTTCAGATGCAGTTTTTCTTCGTATCACTCCGAACAGACTGCAACACTTTCAATATGACACTGTGTCTTTTGACTGTGTTGAGTCTGATGCCTCAACTAAACTGAGAGCGCTCAAGAAAACTGAAAAGAAATGTGTTCCTGAATGTGTCATCAAGACATACGCAGGGTCCTCCAGCACCATTAAGCGAGTCTATCAGTCGGACAGTGGAGAGTACTGGTGTGAGACTGGAGGAGGAGAGAGGAGCAGCAGAGTCAACATCACTGTTGCTGGTGGGTTTAAGTTTCTATAAAGTCTCTGCTTAAAATACACATTTTTGAGAAAGAGCATACAGTTAATAAAACCTTTGTTTTCCAGCAGGTTCTGTGATCCTGGAGAGTCCTGTCCTTCCTGTGAAAGAAGGAATCAATGTGACTCTGAGCTGCAGAAAGAAGGCGACTTCTTCCAACCTCACGGCACGTTTCTATAAAAACGGCCTCCTCATCAGCAGATCTACAGGAACCAAAACCCTCCCTCGTGTTTCTAAATCTGATGAAGGACTCTACAAGTGCAGCATCTCTGATGGTGGAGAATCTCCAGAGAGCTGGCTGGCTGTCAGAGGTGAGTATTTCCTCTCAGGCCCCGTTTACACGAGGACGCTTGCGGGTAAAAACAACAAAATATTTTATCGGAAGTGCCTTTCGTTTAGACGGTGACGGCGTTTTGGGGGCTTAAAAACGCAAAAATCTGAAACCACCCTCCAAAGTGTAAAAGTGTAATCCTCTCCTCCGTAGCGTGTCGTCTACACTGACAAGACACAAAACTCTGATCTGATCTGCTCACGTCACGTATGTGTTTACGTCACATACATGCTCCAGTACAGGAAATAAACAAACGTGGGATTATTTCCATGGTGGGACCTTCAAGCTGCTCTGGCAGCTCTAATAAACTTACAGGAGTCTTTCCACCAAATGTCCAGGATATGTAGAGATAGTATTAGTGAACAGAGAAGGATCTGGAATTACCTCCATCACATTCTGGATGCAGCGATTGGTGGGAGGAGCCAGACGGCTGTGAACGAGACCTGGGAGATCTAGTGATGGAGGAGAACTTTGTGGAAGGAGTAGCTGATGAAAATGTGTGGCGTGAAAACTTCTGCATGCCCAAAGATGCTCTTATGGCTTTAAGTGATGCCGCCTGGCTGCATACAATTGAATTTGACAGACTTTTGCGTCACCGTATGCAGCAGATTTCCTCCCGAAAACGCTCGTCTAAACGCGGAATAAAAAGTGAAGACGCGACGCCACTTTTGCGTCTTCTGTTCAGACCGTCCTCGTGTAAACGGAGCCTCAGCGGGTGTTTTTTTATTTTACTTCTACTTCTATTACCTGTAGGTGTCTAGTTTTAACCTCTGGTATACAACCACAGTTGCACATTTTCTCACAGTGAAAAGGTTAACTAACCTCAGAGATACTGACTGATGCTAGCATGCTATTTTTAAAAGGCGACCAGACCGTTTTCTCTTTCCGACTGGTGACGCTGCTGATAATTTAAGCCTCTCACACACAAACCATGTGAGCATGTGTATGTCTATCAAAGAGGCAGAGGCTAACACTAGATTTAAACTTTATCATTGACAAAATTATTTAAGGGGAAAAATTAAAGCTATAAAACATTTGTTTTTCCAGCAGGTTCTGTGATCCTGGAGAGTCCTGTCCTTCCTGTGAAAGAAGGAATCAATGTGACTCTGAGCTGCAGAAAGAAGGCGTCTTCGTCCAACCTCCCAGCTGATTTCTACAAAGATGGCCTCCTCATCAGCAGCTCTACAGGAGAGTTCACCATCTGGGCTGTTTCTAAATCTGATGAAGGACTCTACAAGTGCAGCAGCTCTGATGGTGGAGAGTCAGCAGAGAGCTGGCTGGCTGTCAGAGGTGAGACACTGCACTTATTTAAAATTAAAATAGCCAAATTAACTTTAGCAAACCTTCAGATATAATGTTCTCTTGTCTTTGCAGGGACGTGTCCCTGCTCGGATCACTCCATTTATCTCCTCCTCCTCTTGAGGACGGTGTTCACCATAGTGATGGTGGCTCTGCTGCTGCTGCTGGTGGGACTGCTTCACTGTGGGAAACTCACAGTTACACAAAAGTAACTAAGGCTCCGTTTACACGAGGACGGTCTGAACAGAAGACGCAAAAGTGGCGTCTCGTCTTCACTTTTTATTCCTCGTTTAGACGAGCGTTTTCGGGAGGAAATCTGCTGCATACGGTGACGCAAAAGTGTGTGAAATTCGATTGTATGCAGCCAGGCGGCATCACTTAAAGTGATAAGAGCATCTTTGGGCATGCAGAAGTTTTCACACCACACATTTTCATCAGCTACTCCTTCCACAAAGTTCTCCACCATCCACTAGATCTCCCAGGCCAAAAAAGACACAAAATGACCAAAAGAAGACACAAAATGACCAAAAAAAGTAAACAAAATGACCAAAAAACAGACACAAAATGACCAAAAAAGACACAAAATGACAAAAAAGACACAAAATGACAAAAAAAAGACACAAAATGACCAAAAAAGACACAAAATGACCAAAAAAAGAAACAAAATAACCCCAAAAAGAAAAAAAATGACCAAAAAAAGACACAAAATGACTAAAAGAAGACACAAAATGACCAAAAAAAGTAAACAAAATGACCAAAAAACAGACACAAAATGACCAAAAAAGACACAAAATGACAAAAAAGACACAAAATGACCAAAAAAAGACACAAAATGACCAAAAAAGACACAAAATGACCAAAAAAAGAAACAAAATAACCCAAAAAAGAAAAAAAATTACCAAAAAAGACACAAATTGACCACAAAATGACCAGAAAAGACACAAAATGGCTACAAAAAGAAACAAAAAACAGGTCTCGTTCACAGCCGTCTGGCTCCTCCCACCAATCGCTGCATCCAGAATGTGATGGAGGTAATTCCAGATCCTTCTCTGTTCACTAATACTATCTGTACATATCCTGGACATTTGGTGGAAAGACTCCTGTAAGTTTATTAGAGCTGCCAGAGCAGCTTGAAGGTCCCACCATGGAAATAATCCCACGTTTCTTTATTTCCTGTCCTGGAGCATGTATGTGACGTAAACACATACGTGACGTGAGCAGATCAGATCAGAGTTTTGTGTCTTGTCAGTGTAGACGACACGCTATGGAGGAGAGGATTACACTTTTACACTTTGGAGGGTGGTTTCAGATTTTTGCGTTTTTAAGCCCCCAAAACGCCGTCACCGTCTAAACGAAAGGCACTTCCCATAAAATATTTTGTTGTTTTTACCCGCAAGCGTCCTGGTGTAAACGGGGCCTTAGAAAACATCTTCTCATCAAGATCTGTTTTTACATGTTTTATCATCTGTTTGTTCTTTGACTTTTTTCTCTTTTTTTTAACTGGAAGTTGTCAAACCTCTGTGCTACGTGTTCACACTTGCAGTGTCTGTTTCTGTCTCACTTTCTCACTCAGTAAAGGTTACAAACCACAGATGTTCTGACTGATGGCTCAACTATTTTAAAAAGGCGAGTCGTCATTTATCATTGTCATGTTTAATTTGTTCTATGTTTTATTTTAGACTCTGTAGATGCTGGTGATAATTTGAGCCTCTCAGTCACAAACCACATGCGAACATGTACGTTTGTATGTAAGAGGTGATCAGGAGGCTCTGTGGGAAGTCACATGTTTTCATCTGTATTAATCTAGTATTTAAGTAATTTCACCCATAATAAAAATAATATTATATAACAGAATTGTGAGTCAAATACATTTTTTTTGAACATCTGGTTTTAAAAGTCAAGAAATGCACCACTTCACAGAACTCAGAACTATATCTTTATTATTATAAAGCCATTTCAGAGGACAAATCAGATTGTATTAGTAGCAATAAATGTGATTCTGCTTGTCTTGGATCAAGAAAATCAATGTGCTGCAAACAACTGTTGCATTAAAGCTGTTTCTGCTAAGTAGGTTAAGTAAAAATTTGAGGCCATATTGGCATACGGCTTTGAATCAAGCAGCCAAACCCAGTGTTCCAATACGCAGTGGCGGACTCAGACTGTTAGAAGGGCAGGGGCGAAAAAATTAAAAGGGCACATTCTGCACAACATGGGACCCACCACATTTTCAACCACGGAGGCACCAAACAGGAAAAAGGGCACTAGAAGGGCTCTAGAAGGGCACTCATTAGGGCACGTTATTAAATTTTCTTGCACTAGAGGGCACATCATCATAATTTATTGTATGAAGGGGAACCCTAGAGGGCAATCAATACGTTTTTTCATGTGTAAAGGGCAGCCAATAAGGCACTTTCTCTCATTTTCACCACTCTAGAGGACACTTTTGCGCGCTTTTTCAACCATGGAGGCACCAAACAGGAAAAGGGCTCTAGAAGGGCACTCATTAGGGCACGTTATTACATTTTCTTGCTCTAGAAGGCACATCATCGTAATTTATTGTATGAAGGGTCACCCTAGAGGGCACCAAATCATTTTTTGCACGTGTAAAGGGCAGCCAATAAGGCACTTCCTCTGGTTTCACCACTCTAGAGGGCACTTTTGTGCGCTTTTTCAACCACGGAGGCACCAAACAGGAAAAAGGGCACTAGAAGGGCTCTAGAAGGGCACTCAATAGGGCACGTTATTAAATTTTCTTGCACTAGAGGGCACATCATCGTAATTTATTGTATGAAGGGGAACCCTAGAGGGCAATCAATACGTTTTTTCGTGTGTAAAGGGCAGCCAATAAGGCACTTTCTCTCATTTTCACCACTCTAGAGGGCACTTTTGCGCGCTTTTTCTAACCATGGAGGTATGAGGGGGGGCGGTCGACCCTCCTGCCCCTCCCCCCTGAGTCTGCCACTGCCAATACCTATACTTCCCGTACTTACTATAAGCTCCATTCATATACAAAGGTAAGTGGTGAACTGCCAGAGGTAAATAAAAAAAGGTAAGCTTAACCAAAACTGGAAAATAATGTACATTTCAGAATTATACAAGTAGGCCTTTTTCAGGGAACAAGAAATGGGTTAACAACTTAACTCTATGGAGTCTTGGGCTATTTTGTCCATTTTTGAATTCTTTTCATGTCTTTGTAAGTCATTTTGTGTCTTTTTTTTGGTCATTTTGTATCTTTTGGTGTCTTTTTTTGTCATTTTGTGTCTTTTTCTGGTCATTTTGTGTCTTTTTTTAGTCCTTTAGTTCAACATAAAATGTGATTTTGAATCTTTTTTTTACTTTCAAAACACTATCATGCTCAATAAAGAATTTTAAATGTTGCAAATGTGCATTAATTTCAGAGTACACTGAGACATTAAACTGCATCATTTTCAATTCAATTCTGGAAAAGTTGGTGTGTTCTAAAACTTTTGACCGGTAGTGTATATACAGAACAGATCTCCACAACACCAAAGGAACTGTGCCTCATTATAAGCAGATTGAAATATTTATAACATTTGTAACATTTACACTATCTCAGAACTCTGGGAACACAAAGCACTGGTGGAGCTCTCTGTGTCATTTGCACATAGTTCCTTTTGAAGAATTACACAGTTCATTGAGCCTGTTTGTGGATGTTATTGTAATAAATAGTTTAAATTTTTTTTTTAGTTTAATTTTTCAACCCAGATTTCATGATTTTTGGGCTCAATGTGTTAATAAAGTAGGTTAAAGTGAAAGAATAATTGTCAGATCATAAAGGTGAAGTTGTGAAGTATAAAACATTTTATATGGTATATAAAGGGCAAAATCAAAAGTATTCAAAATAGGCTCAGACCCCAGAAGGTTAATAAAGGCTAATAAAAAAATTAAAAAAAATTCTCAGAGATGACAAAACTTTATAAAAGATTATAGATCACAGAGGCCATTTATTGTTAAAAACCAGCAGTATTATGGAAAGTCTTCTCTATTATCTCCATGAAGAAGAAAACACCAAATAAATCATCACACAGGTAAACTGTGACAAATATAAATAAACTGACGATTTGTGAAATAATTAAAGAACTTTATTAAATTCATTGCATACATTATTATGTTATTTCATCATACATTTTCATAACATTACTTTGATATTTTTTATGTAATCATAAACTAATTTTTAATAAAAAATGTAAAAGTCTGGTTTTATTTAATTAATTCATTGTTGACACTTGAATATGTATAGTCTTATCTCATTAATCTTATTTAGGAAATGTCAGAAAATAGTGAAACATCTCTGTTATAAATCCCCACAGCACACACACATTAATTCAAATGTCTTGTTATAATAAACCAACATGTTTAAATATGAGTAAATATCAGTTTATGACCATATATGACAAAGAAAACATTAAATATTCATATTTGAAAAGCCAGAACTGTTTGGCATGTTTTGATGTAATATATTACACTCAAATGAAGAAAGATTTTTTTACTCATAATTCCACACAACATTAAAGTTTAAAGGTGGATTTTCACTGGAGTTGATTCCATCAGATCTAATTAATATTATCTAACCTATAAAATGTGAAAAATAATAAAACATTGCCGGTTATAATTTCCCACAGCCCAAACAGATCAATTTGAATGTCTTATTTCAATAAAAAAAAACATGTTTAAATATCAGTAAATATTAGTTTATGACCAATAAAAGCCTTCAATCTTTAAATTAAAGAAGCTGGAACCAGCAGATATTTGACATTAGAGCTTGTAAAATGACTAAAATGATTATATTTGATTATAAAAACTTGTAAAATGACTAAAATGATGATTTGATTATAAAAACAGCCGCAACGAGTCGATTAATCTGCTAATTGTTGCAGCTCTATTCTCACACATCACACGAGGACTCTGAGGAAAGAAACACACTTTTCTCTGATTAACAGCAAATCTCAATTAGAGCTCGTCCTTCCTGCTCTTCTTCTCCTCGTGGAAGGCTTTTCCATCTGCCTGCTTCCTGAAGCTCAGTCTGACGTCGTCATTCAGCCCCTGGTCCTTCAGCTTCTGTTTGATCTGACAAACATTATTATTCACACAGAGAGATTACATTCTGCTTTCTTCTTTACATTTCATCCTCTGGAAGCTCTTTTTCACACTTTTTTTCCTCACATGATAGTTTGTGACTTTCCCTGTTTCTTCTCCTGGAAACGCTCGGGCTTTTCTCACATTGTTGGATTGTATTTGGACATTTTCTTGGTGATAGA
The DNA here is from genome assembly GCF_030273125.1 of Centropristis striata. Classification (NCBI taxonomy): domain Eukaryota; kingdom Metazoa; phylum Chordata; class Actinopteri; order Perciformes; family Serranidae; genus Centropristis; species Centropristis striata. The sequence goes on from NC_081533.1 coordinate 33,400,640, forward strand.
AGTTTATTATTAGGGCCTCGGGGCAATCGCACCGAGCACTGGTCCCATACAGCAATATCTGTAGGGACCAGTGCTGCACTACTGTTATACTGTGGATTTCTTCTTCTTCCTCTTCCGGACGCAATTTCGTCCCGCTACTAGTCCTACAACTTAAACAGTTGCAGGACAAATTATATATCAAAACGTGCGGTTTGATTGGGATCGGTGTGCTATAACTTTTCTCTACAGAATACGAATTTTTCGCAACGTAAGTCGCGAAAAACTGCCCAAAATTTTGCATTGAAATGAATGGGACGGCCGACAAAAAATGAGCGAAAAAGAACAATAATTGGAGATTTTTAAACGTCAACTCCTCCGGCATAATTTCACCTAGAGACTCCATTTAAACTTTAAACAGTAGACACAAGTCTTGTGTATCGGTGTATAAATCCACGTTTCGATAGCTCATATAGTTTTTTATCAATCCCTGTTCAATGACCATGATCATTTTTGGAGAAATTCTGAGATTATAATGGGTGTGTATTGCACGGAATGTTCGTGTCATAGTGTGTGACATCATCACCAGAGTGTAGAGGGAGGGAAAAAATTGTCAAAAAATAAATTTGAAAACTGCGCTCCAGGCCGCAAATTCCACTCTACAGAAATAATTTATACATAGAAATGTAGGAAAATTTGTCTTCTCACTCACAATCCTCTGGTAAAGCTGTCAGAGTTATAGTTTGGGCGTAGGACGCACAGATGCGCCACTGTAACAGGTGTCAGTTAATTCTGTTGATTGCTTTGATCTGATTTCCTTTGATCTTTGATGTGATTACAGTTACAGATACACACACACACACACATGCGCGTAAGCACGCACACTCTTCACACATGCATACACATGCTTCAAACAAACACGCGCGCACACACACACACACACACACATTTTGAGGTTAAAGGGCATAGTTTGAAATCTCTGAAGAATCTCATCATAGTGTACACACACCGGCAGTAGCCCCCGTGGCCCTTTCAGAATTTCCCGAGGGGAAATTTTCTAGTTAAAGTTTATTATTTTAAATGTCTCTTTATCTGTTTCCTCCTCAGACTGTTTCTTTTACTGCTTTAATGTGAATTCACTCTCTGAGGGTCAATACATTTCCATCTCGATGCTAATAAACACTCATTTGTTTGCTTGTTTTGTGCATAAAATATGAATAAAAAGCAGGTTTACCTGCTTCAGCATTGCCTCCATCACAGCAGGGTTGTTGGGATCCACAGAGCTCTTCACCCTCAGTTTGAACACTTGCTTTGAACTTGTTTTTGGGACTTTAAAAACACAATCAAACATGATCAGTTGAGAGATTTCTGCTCTGATAACAATCAGCATCCTGTTGATATAAAAGTGTCCTCAGTTAGTTTAGTCCTGCCTGTGGTCAGTTTAGAGCTATACTGCAGGCCGCCACCAGGGGGCGGGGCTTATCACTCACTTATCAGCAGTTACTTCCTCCATCTGTTGATATTCTCACATTGAAGTCAACACAAACTGATGATCTGCAGTTGGTCACACTGCACATTAACACCAACATCCTGAGTGTTCACATTTATTGTCCAGAAATGTTTTTTTATTCTCTCTTTGATGCTAAAGTAAACCTAAATTATGGAAGTAAATCTGTGTCTTCGGAGTTTGAAATAAAAAAGACGTTGAATTTCTAGCACTGAATATTTATGCATTGAAATTATGTATCTGAATGTTTTTCAACGTTAAAAATTCAACCGCAAAAAATTCAACCTCAAAAAATTCAACTGCAAAAAATTCAACCGCAAAAAATTCAACCGCAAAAAATTCAACTGCAAAAAATTCAACCGCAAAAAATTCAACCTAAAAATTTGCGTTTCAATTTTTTGTGGTTGAATTTTTAACGTTGAAAAACATTCAGATACATAATTTCAATGCATGGGCTAGAAATACAACCGCAAAAAATTCAACCGCAAAAAAAATTCAACCTCAAAAAATTAAAACGCAAATTTTTAGGTTGAATTTTTTGAGGTTGAATTTTTTTTGCGTTTGAATTTTTTGCGATTTAATTTTTAACGCTGAAAAACATTCAGATACATAATTTCAATGCAGAAATATTCAGTGCTAGAAATTCAACGTCTTTTTTATGTCAAACTCCGATGACACAGATTTACTTCCATACTAAATCTGATATAAATACTGTTTGGATCAGGGGTTACCACTCACCTGGACCGTAGCAGATGAACGGATGCTTCAGGTCACATTTCCTGTCCCTCCATCCTCCAGAGGAGCTGAAAACTGCTGCTGCACAAGCCTCCTTCCTCCCCAGGTTGTTATTAGGTTGCCCTGGCAACCAGTGTCTGAAGGAGGAGCTGCTTCCATCAGACCACTTCCAGGAGTCTCTGAAAAGGCCGATCCAGACTGCTCCTCCCACTGGAACCAGCTCCTGGACCTTCTGGTTCTCTGCCTGGTTTCTCACACTGGCCAGGTCTGTGTGGTGCTCTCTGCAGTAGCTCTGGGCCTCAGTCCAGGTCATGGAGTCAGTGAGGACAAATGTCACATCCAGTCCTGAAAATAGATCCAGAGAAATGCAGTGCAGAGGCAACATGACACACAACACGGATGCATACTTTATATTTCAGTTTTTCTGCGTCTGAATATTTTTCTCAGCAGTCTGATGTTTCTTAATGAATGTGAGCATGAAGCTGAAGTCACCGTGGACCAAGGTTATTATAGTTAACGAAAACTAACGAAATTACGAAAACTAGAATTGAAAAAACATTTTCGTTAACTGAAATAAAAAATAAAAACTAGAGTTTTTAAAAAACGATAACTAACTAAAACTGTATTGTGTGGTTACGTAACTAACTAAAACTAACTAAAATTATAGTGGAAATGTCCTTAGTTTTCGTTTTTGTCAACTTTTTTCATTCATAATTCAGTGTATTTATTTGAACATGCAACACATGGTGAATATGTTTACTGAGACTGGGATGTTTACACTAGAACCAAAATACAAAACACCCAGAACTGTAAGAGTTAATAACCTTATTGGGGCTGAGATGATAAACCAAAGGAAATAAAGGAAACATTTATTATGACCTCTTTGAATCTGGCACCCAACAAATAGCCCATTACAAACAAACTAAAACTAATAAAAACTAAACTAAAACTAAGCATTTTCAAAAAATAAAAAATAAACTAAAACTAGAAAACTCACTCTAAAAACGAACTAAAACTAACTGAATTTGAAAACAAAAATTCACAACAAAATTAAAACTAAAACTAATGAAAAATCCAAAACTATTATAACCTTGCCGTGGAGCTGTGTGCATATCAACTCCTTCTCTTGCAGCCCTGTTGACTGAGACAGTGACGTGGGATAAAGCTGTTAATGATGCAGCTCTTTATATAAACCTGCAGCTTCTCACAGTGAAATGAAGGCAGGACTCACGTCCATCTGCTTTAAAGCAGCTTCTCAACCTAGGGGTCGGGACCCCAATTGGGGTTGATTTCTGGGGGTCACCAAATCATTTTGGAAGTCAGCTCTGTCTCCACTGTGTTAAAGTATTCATGTGTTTCAGTCTTTTTGGTCACTTAATGTCTTTTTTGCCCATTTTGTGTGTGTGTGTGTGTGGGGGGGGGGGGGGGGGGGGGGGGGGTCAGTAATTTTATGTCTTTTTTGCCCATTTTGTGTGTGTGTGTGTGTGTGGGGGGGGGGGTCAGTAATTTTGTGTCTTTTTTGCCCATTTTGTGTGTGTGTGGGGGGGGGGGGGGGGTTTCAGTAATTTTGTGTCTTTTTTGGTCATTTTTTGTCTTTTTCTGGTCATTTTGTGTCTTTTTTTGCCCATTTTGTGTGGGTTTTTTTTTTTAGTAATTTTGTCTTTTGGTCATTTTGTGGTCAATGTGTGCCTTTTTGGTTATTTTGTGTCTTTTTCTGGTCATTTTTTTGTCATTTTGTGGTCAATTTGAGTCCTTTTTTGCTTAATTTTATGTAATTTTTTGGTCAATTTGAGTCCTTTTTTGCTTAATTTTATGTAATTTTTTGGTCAATTTGATTCTTTTTTAGGGTAATTTTGTGTCTTTTCTGACAAATCCCAAATTAGCAAGTTATTACTTTACAAGGAGTCTCTGGCTTGAAGCTGACTGTTACAAAAAAATATATAAATGCACAGACAGAGAGATGTTTTAGTTGTTGTCTGCTTCATTATTTGTCCAAAATTCGTCGTATCAACTGAGTTTGTCTGATCTGAACTGTGAGATTGTGTTCAGTGAGTGGGGGGGGGGGTCGCCGACAACATGCATGTTAAATTGGGGGTCGCGACTCAAAAAGGTTGAGAACTACTGCATTAAAGGACCTTCATGTAACTGAAGACAGAGAGGCAGAGAGCAGCAGAGAAGGGGAGAGGTCAACAAGCTCAACTGGTCTGTTTTACCTTCACTCATCAATATTCGGTAACACTTTACTTGAAGGTATCGTCATAACTGTGACATGACACAGTCATAAACGTGTCATAAACATTGTGTCAATGTCATAAACGTTTATGACTGCTGTCATTAAGTGTCATTCGGTTTTTGTCATGACAAGTTGACATTCCTTGGGTTGTCTTGATTATGACAACTTGACTTTAATCAAAGTGACATTACCACAACATGTCTTTGTCATGGCAACTTGACATAAACAAAATATGTTTCTATATTTGTGTTTATGGCAAGTTGGCATAATGATTATTATAATTAGATGTGCAAGGTTACAGACCAATTCTAGCACTTGGTCATAGATGTTTGACAGAATACCGACAAGATACCCAAAACTGACTGTCATGACACCATTATGACGCTGTAATGAAGATATTCTAACACCTTATAATGTGCTGTTAGAAACTTTGTCAAGGCTTGTTCGGTAACATTATGACCAAGCACAACAAACACTCAGGAAGTAAACAATATAGCAGTTTAATACTGTGACAACATGCTCAACATGCATAACATGCTGACATCCAACATAATACAGTCAGCATTTGTAAATGTCAGAAAACAACAAATAAATACTTGAAGAAACATGTCTGACATGATTGACTGTCAAAAGTGATTATTATGACAATACCTTCAAGTAAAGTGTTACCCAATATTCTCACCTGTCACATCACAGCAGACGGCCCGTCTGTTGTGGGTGCAGCTGATATCGTTCCATCGTCCATCACTAATCATCACTGTGCAGTGTTCATCACCGCCGTAATTGTTTGGTTCTCCAGTTTTCCATGGTCTGAACTCCTCCTCTCCTGGTCTGTAGAAGCTTGTGTCTGACAGTGACCACCTCCAGCTGTTCACGTCATCGTACAGCCCGATCCAGGGTGCCTGAAACACATATTTGCATTAATAATAATATTCATGTGTCCATATGAACAGTGAAACAGGTTCTGCTTCCTGTAATAATTCCTGCTGTTTATACTGGACAGTAAGAGATCTCTTATAATGCAGTAGTTCTCAACCTTTTTGAGTCGCGACCCCCAATTTAACATGCATGTTGTCCGCAACCCCCCCCCCCTCACTGAACACAATCTCACACGCACAGTTCAGATCACCGGAAAAAGAAACAAAATGACCAAAAAAAGGAAACAAAATGACCAAAAGACACAAAAATGACCAGAAAAGACACAAAATGACCCAAAAAAGAAACAAAATTAACAAAAAAAGGAAACAAAACGACCAAAAAGACACAAGACGACCAAAAAGACACAAAATGACCCCCAAAAAAACCCAAAATGACCAAAAAAAGGAAACAAAATGACCAAAAAGACACAAAATTACCAAAAAAAGACACAAAATGACCAAAAAAAAACCCCCAAAATGACCAAAAAAAGGAAACAAAATGACCAAAAAGACACAAAATTACCAAAAAAGACACAAAATGACCCAAAAAAAGAAACAAAACCACCAAAAAAGACACAAAATGACCAATAAAAGGAAACAAAATGACCAAAAAAGACACAAATTGGCCACAAAATGATAAAAAAAAGACACAAAATGACCAGAAAAGACAGAAAATGACCCAAAAAAGAAACAAAATGACCAAAAAAAGGAAACAAATTGACCAAAAAGACACAAAATTACCAAAAAAGACACAAAATTACCCAAAAAAGAAACAAAATTACCAAAAAAAAGGAAACAAAACGACCAAAAAGACACAAAATTACCAAAAAAGACACAAAATGACCAAAAAAAAACCCAAAATGACCAAAAAAAGGAAACAAAATGACCAAAAAGACACAAATTGACCAAAAAGACACAAAATTACCAAAAAAGACACAAAATTACCCAAAAAAGAAACAAAATTACCAAAAAAAAGGAAACAAAACGACCAAAAAGACACAAAATTACCAAAAAAGACACAAAATGACCCAAAAAAAAAACCCCAAAATGACCAAAAAAAGGAAACAAAATGACCAAAAAGACACAAAATTACCCAAAAATTGAAACAAAACGACCAAAAAGACACAAAATTACCAAAAAAGACACAAAATGACCCAAAAAAAGAAACAAAACCACCAAAAAAAGACACAAAATGACCAAAAAAAGGAAACAAAATGACCAAAAAAGACACAAATTGGCCACAAAATGATAAAAAAAAAGACACAAAATGACCAGAAAAGACACAAAATGACCCAAAAATAGAAACAAAACGACCAAAAAGACACAAAATTACCAAAAAAGACACAAAATGACCCAAAAAAAGAAACAAAACGACCAAAAAAAGACACAAAATGACCAAAAAACACATAAAATTACCCAAAAAAAGACATTAAGTGACCAAAAAGACTAAAACACATGAACACTTTAACACAGTGGAGACAGAGCTGACTGATGAATGATTTGGCGACCCCCAGAAATCATCTCGCGACCCCAATTGGGGTCCCGACCCCAAGGTTGAGAACCACTGTTATAATGCACGTTCAATGGGGAACAAAATCATTCGTCCTCATGTATTGTAAAAAAAAAAAAAAGATTTAAAAGTTTCTGTGAAGTATCACAGCTCAGATTGTAAAACTTTAAACCTAAGGGTCACTGACATGATGTCACAAACATGTTTGACAGGAAAGAAAGAGGAAAGTGAACTCACAGAGGAAACTCCTGCTGTTCCTCCCATTTTCTTCAGGGTCTCCACATCCTCCATGCTGTCTATAGTGGCCAGGTCTGTGTGTTTCACTCTGCAGTACCTTTGTGCTTCAGTAAAAGTCTTCGGGTCAGAAATTAAATGGTACTGACGTCCAGCACACAGGCCTGTAGAGACACACATGCATACTGATCACATTCATGCTATAAATCACTTTTTATACATGTTCACTCTGTAACTTTACAGCTTAATGGATTCAGACGCATCGTTGTGTTTGTAGTAAAATCTGGAATGTAACAAAGTACATTTACTCAAGTACTGCACACAAGGACGATTTAGACTATTTCTGTTTGATGACACATTATACCTGCAATTTTTTTTTTAACCCTCCTGTCGTCCTTCCGGGTCAGATTGACCCAATCTGTTTTGACTATTCCTTCTTTCCTCCCTCCTCCTGCCTTCCTCTCTTCTTTCCTCCTTCCTTCCTTCTTTCCTTCCCTCGCCCCCCTTTCTTTCTTTCCTTCCTTTCCTCCCTCCTGATTTCCTCTCCTTTCCTCCTTCCTTCCTTCTTTCATCCCTCCCACCTCCATTCCTTCCTCTATCCTCCTTCCTCTATCCTCCTTCCTTCTTCCCTTTCCTCGCCCCCCCCTTTCCTTCCCTCCTTACTTTCTTTCTTTCTTTCTTTCTTTCTTTCTTTCTTTCTTTCTTTCCTCCTTCCTTTCTGCCCTCTTTCCTTCCTTCCTCCCTCCTTTCTGCCCTCTTTCCTTCCTGCCTCCCTCCTTTTCTCCCTCCTTCCTTCTTTCTTTCTTTCTTTCCTTCCTCCTTCCTTTCTGCCCTCTTTCCTTCCTGCCTCCCTCCTTTTCTCCCCCCTTCTTTATTTTTTCCTTCCTTTCTTCTCCTCCTCCCCTTTCTTTCCTCCATCCTCCTTCCTTTCTCTCTCCTTTCCATTCTTTCTCCTTTTCCTCCCCTCTTCTTTCCTTCCTCTATCCTTCTTTCTTTCCTTCCTTCCTTCTTTCCTCCATCCTTTTTTACTTCCCTTTGCATCCTTCCCTCTTCTTCCTTCCTTGACCCGAGGACAACAGGAGGGTTAATTTATTTATTTATTTTGTTCCTTTCATGAAAGTGGACAACAAAATGTGTACAGAGACACTCTACACCTTCATGATTAGAAAGGAGCAGCAAGAAGAAAACATTTCTTATGTTTGTCTGCTCCCTACTTGAACAATAAAAGTAAAAAAAAGATGGTCTGACATCACATACAATGGATTTTCAGTAGCCTACACCAACAAAACTTTGATTATAACAAAACACTTAAAACAACAAAAACAAACAAGACAAAAACAAACAAAAACCCATACAAGCACATGTTATCATCTCAAAAACAAAAGACCAAAAAAACAACTGATCATAAACAATCAGTTTAAGATTCTAGTACATATTGACAATTTTTTTTTGACAATACATTTTTTTAAATCTATTAATGTCTGTACAACCTTTTAAATCCTGTAATTGGGAATTCCATATTTTTACACCAACAACAGAAACACACATTTGTTTTAAAGTAGTACGAGCAACTTGGTGCTTAAAATTAAATCTTCTATGATTTTCTTCTTCTGAAGTGAACACAAATAGCTTTTGCAGGTTTTCTGGTAAAACTCTGTTTCTGGCAATAATATAATATAATATACTATTATATAATATAATATAATAATATTTAATATAATAATATATAACAGTGGTTATATAACTGTGAGATTTTGTGATAACCACACACTATTAATGCAGTATACAACAATATTAATACATTTTTAACCCTATAAAGCCAAGTGTATCATATTTGATACATAAGTTTTTGAGACCTCTACATCAAAAACCTGATGAATACATGAATTGATGATTAAAAAAACTGAGCAACAAATTTCACAAAAATACCAGATGTAACAAAAATGATTTGCTGGTTCCACTGGTGGATCTGTCATTGCTGCGTGAAAACTTCATATCAGCAGATGTATGATGTTGTTTTATATGGAAAAAAGTATTTTGTATGTTTGAGGAAAATGTTAAAAGGAAAGTCAAAGTTTTATTTGGTTAAAAATATTAGGTTTTATGTGATTATGTGAGTTCAAGAAAAGCAAATTGTGAGCAACAAATTGCACAAAAAGACCTGACGTATCAGATATGATCCAAATTAAATTCATATATGAAAATTTATATTGAATTTAAAAAAATGTTAGCCAGTTCAACAAACACTCCAGTTTTGAAAATGTAGAATTTTCTGGCAATTATTTCACTGTTCAGGCTTTATAGGGTTAATTTCCTGTATTATTACTGTGTACGCACTCATTTCTCCTTACAGAGGCTCATTCTACACTCCCCTCAGAATAACTATTTTTAAGCTGGGACTAGTAAAGTGAACGTAGAGCAAGGTAAGAAACAGCGCAGCCAATGTTTACAGCCTTGTGACGTCACCTAACAAGCTCTAATGTTAACGTCCATTAGCTTGTATGAAAGCCTGACACAACACGTTATCTTTGACAGAAACAAAGTATATTAATAATATTAACTAAAATGTTTTAATTCATATTTAATTTATTTTAAAGAATAAAATAGATACATAAAGTTCATTGCACAAATAGGCTATCTGCAAAAAAGCTTTTTGTAAATCAGGGATATTATACTTGAAAGATGGGAATTAGCCCCTTATTTCAAAATATACACTCATAATCTGCAGGGTAAATAGCTGCACATTTAGTCATGGCTTATAAAGAAAGAGGAGAGGAGGAACAACAAGAGAAAAGGAGAGATCTGGGCACGGGGGGGCCCATCTAAGATAATCTGGTCCTGGGCCCAGGCAAGACCTGGCAAGGCCTGTCAAGGCCTGTCACAGACACTGACTGGAAGACAGCCAGCGGCGACTTGGCGCATGCGCGATTCATTTGCAGCCTGGACGCTGAGGGGTTAACACGTCCTGCTGCCTGCAGCTGGGAGAGACTCCCGCTGCTCCTTAACAAGTCACAACGAGTCTCCAAAAGTCTCCAACAACACCAGAAAAAGTCTGAATAGTCTAATATAGCTGAAGCAGGGGGGGCCAACCAGTCAGAGACCAAGAGCCACATTTTTTACTGTGTTACGGCAAAGAGCCACATCATACACAGATTTATTGTAAATGTCACACAGCAACATGATAATGACAGAAATGGACTCCTAAAGTACTAAGACCACAGGCCAGTCTTTTCAACAATGAACTCCCAGTTCAACCAAGTCCACAAACATAAATAAAATAATTTACAATAGCGTTTTTCTTTTACTTTGCATGTTACTTAACGTTTGACTAAAACAGCTATTCTCAACCTTGGGGTCGGGACCCCAATGGGGGTCGCCAAATCATTTTGGAAGTCAGCTCTGTCTCCACTGTGTTAAAGTGTTCATGTGTTTTAGTCTTTTTGGTCACTTAATGTCTTTTTTTTTGGTCATTTTGTGTGTTTTTTGGTCATTTTGTGTCTTTTTTGTGTCTTTTTTTGATCATTTTGTGGTCAATTTGTTTCTTTTTTGGTCATTTTGTGTCTTTTTTGATCATTTTGTGGTCAATATGTGTCTTTTTTGGTCATTTTGTTTCCTTTTTTAGGTCATTTTGTTTCTTTTTTGGTCATTTTGTGTCTTTTTTTTAGTCATTTTGTGTCTTTTTTTGGTTATTTTGGGGTTTTTTTGCGTCATTTTGTGTCTTTTTGATCATTTTGTGGTCAATATGTGTCTTTTTTGGTCATTTTGTTTCTTTTTTGAGTGATCTGAACTGTGCATGTGAGATTCTGTTCAGTGAGCGGGGGTCGCGACTCAAAAAGGTTGAGAACTACTGGACTAAAATACCTTATTGAACTTGTGCAATCTTCCCTGCTCTGCCCTGTTCGGGACGTCGCCGAACGTCACCGGAAAGTCCCGAGTAGACCCGAATGAACGACGAACAGTTCCGGAGGAAAAGTAACCAGTTCAGTGCGCCGCTGCTGGTTAGGGCAGAGTCAAACTGAGCCTCATCACAACTGTTACCACTCAGTGTTCGTTGTGTGAGAGTACAAGTTATTTGCATGGGTTGATTATTATTATTTGCTGTATAATGTGCGTTTTTATGGATCCGGACCGATCGCCATGTGATGCGTGATCCCGCACATAGAGTTTTATTTTTTTTAAATTTCACCACAGCAATCCCTGCACCTGGTTCATGTGTGAAGCAATTAAAGAGGATAAAAAACTCTCTGGAGTAGCTTTTTTTTAGTTTTCTGACAGAAAACTAAGGCCAGACTGTGCACGGCAGCATTCAAATTATAGTTTATAGAACTCAAGAGAAGCGCACACGCACATTTAAAAGAAAATACGGTAACACTTTACAATAACCCTAATTTATAAATGGTAAACAGATAGTTTATTAATGTTTAATCATCGTTTTTAAACCGTATATAGGCCATTTAGAATGGTAAATACATAATTTATTAATTTTTAACTAACTGCATCATTTATAAATGACAAATAGATGGTCTATTAATGTACATTTATAGTTACTTTACCTTTAACAAACAATTAAATTATAATTAATAGTTTATAAATAGTTTTAGTTGCACTCATTTGAACATTTTTAACACCATATTAAGTATGTTAATGATTTTGAAATGATTCATATACCTTTAAGAAATTGGTTTAAAATCCACCACAGAATTTTAGACTGTAAAAATATTATGTCTTAAATAAAAATGATCCTCAACAATAATTCCCTCCATATTTACAATCATGTAGGCAAACACATTAAAATATGCAATGATGAGGATCAGTGTCTATGATGGATTAGAGGCATTAGAATGTGCAGTGGGCACCAAATTTGGGCATTTACAGCAAAAATGTTGTTTTGTTGCAACAAAACATCAACTTCAATAAAAATGAAGGGAGTTTAATCAGTGCAGGTATAAAGTGAAGACCAGCAGTGAAAAACTGAGCACATTTTAACTGATTTATCTCTAATATATTTCTCAGAACAATTAGAGATGTGGCTGATTCCTGCTTTTTTAAATAGGAAATCAGCTCAGTGTGTGTTTGGGTTTAAGAGCGACTTTGACAAAGATCACAGGACTCAGTTTTTCTTTATCAAGCCATGTATGATGTCATCAACATCAACCAGGCATCATAAAAGAGTTGTGATAAGAGCTCTGCAGCCACAATGATACATCAATGCAGTGTGAATATAAAAGAAAAGAAAGACTTGCCTGGTGAAGCCATGAGGAGCAGAAGAAACACCAACATCTTGTTGTCTCTCTCGCTTCATGAGAGTGCCACACTTCAGACTCGCTGCTGCTGTTGATATAGACGAACAATGAACAATACCTCAGTGTTATTCAAACGTGTTACTGTCAGACACGCAGCAATCGTTTGCATATTCGGGAAACAGCAGGTAAAATAACATAAACAAATATGATCTTATTGGGTTGTGTGCATGACTCAGAGAGAGAGGGAGGGAGGGAGGACAGGTCTCTTCACACAAGATCACAGCAAGATTACAGATAACCTGATTAAATTCAAATACTTTTAGCTTTTGGGGATCGACTTTAACGTAGATCCAGCTCTTTTTATTTTGGGTATACTTGCTGATAATATGACACAAAGATTAATGTTCTTTCCTGAGAATTTAGCTTTTATGACTTTATTTTCTGCGTGTTAAAATCAACCATCAGGTTTCCTTGGACTCTCTTCTCTCTATCTGTTCTGTAATTTAGTTTTTTTCTGTCATTTTGTGTCTTTTTTGGGTCGTCTTGTGTCTTTTTTTTAAAAAATTTTGTCTTTTTTGGTAATTCTGTGTATTTTGTTCGTCATTTTATGTCTCTTTTGTAATTTTTGTGTCTTTTTTAAGTAATTTTGTGTTTTTTTCTGACATTTTGTTTCTTTTTTTTTGTCATTTTGTGTCTTTTTTTTAGTAATTTTGTGTCTTTTTTGTCATTTTGTGCCTTTTTTTTAGTAATTTTGTGTATTATTTTGGTCATTTTGATCCTGCCTCCAGCGGCCCCTAGGTACTTTGAGTTTGAGACCCCTGCTTTAGTCCATTATTATTATTATTATATTAACATTATTATTAATATTATACCTGTAATATTTTTCCTTTGTTGTGTTTGATTCCTATTTCTACATGTTACTCAGGTTTCTGTGTGAAGTCAACCATCTCCACAGACCTGTGTAGTATTTCTTATTTCTTATTTCTTTTTTTTTTTCTGAGGCCCTTTTCTTCTTTAGTAGAAAGAGTGGGAGACAGAGAGTGGAAGGGGGAGACAGAGTGACCTTGTACATTGTGTGAGTCTAAAAAGAGGAAGTAGCAGGTTTTGGCTTCATGTTTATGCAAACTCAGATGATTTGAATGTTTGTGTGTGAGAGCAGTGTGAACGTCTAAATGACTTTATTTTCTGCGTGTTAAAATCAACCATCAGGTTTTCTTGGACTCTCTTCTCTCTATCTGTTCATTTTAAGCCAGTCTGAAATATCTCAACAAGTATTAAACAGACTGCCATGAAATCTGTTTGATCAGGTACCAACCACACTAAAACTAGTGAGTCACATGACGTGGAGCTGTGCTGCACCATGCAGTGGACACGTGGTGTTGGTCTTGTTCAGCTATATAAACATATTCAGATATAGAATAATAAACTCTAGATTAAAGTGTTTTATCGATGGAAGGAACATTATGGGACAAGAGAAAAAAACCCAGAAACAGTTTCTTTAGGTGACCTGAAGTGACCCGAACTAGTTCAGATATCTCTGTTAGGCTGTGTGTGTGTGTGTGTGTGTGTGTGTGTGTGTGTGTGTGTGTGTGTGTGTGTGTGTTTATGTGTGTGTGTGGTTTGTTATCGGCTCATCTGTTGGCAGGGCAGGCGGGTTGGCGCTGTTCTGGACCGCTGCCAGATAATACACACACACACACACACACACAGATACACACACACAGAGACACACATACACACACACACACACACACACACAGACACACAGACACACACACACAGATACACACACACACACACACACACACACAGATACACACACAGAAACACACACACACACACAGAGACACACACACACACACACACACAGACACACACACACACAGATACACACACACACACACACACAGATACACACAGAGACACAGACACACAGAGAGATACACACACAGAGACACACACACACACAGAGACACAGACACACACACACACAAACTAGATAGATAGATCCTTTCATTAATCCTTTTCAGGAAATGATCGTGTCCCAGCAGCATCATAACAGCCATAAGGTCAAAGTTATTTCTGTGCATTGTAAACCTTCTATCAGTCGGTATAAAGAGCTCCTGTGTCTCTCTGATTGGCTCATTGGTGCATTAGTCTCTGACTGAAGGTGCTGACTGATCCCCTGCAGCAGTAGTTTTCAACCTTTTTGAGTCGCGACCCACAATTTAACATGCATGTTGTCCACGACCGCCGCTCACTGAACACAATCTCACACGCACAGTTCAGATCACCCAAAAAAGAAACAAAATGACCAAAAAAAGGAAACAAAATGACCAAAAAAAGGAAACAAAATGACCAAAAAAGACACAAAATGACCAGAAAAGACAGAAAATTACCCAAAAAAGAAACAAAATGACCAAAAAAAGGAAACAAAATGACCAAAAAGACACAAAATTACCAAAAAAGACACAAAATTACCCAAAAAAGAAACAAAATTACCAAAAAAAGGAAACAAAACGACCAAAAAGACACAAAATTACCAAAAAAGACACAAAATGACCCAAAAAAAACCCCAAAATGACCAAAAAAAGGTAACAAAATGACCAAAAAGACACAAAATTACCAAAAAAGACACAAAATGACCCAAAAAAAGAAACAAAACGACCAAAAAAAGACACAAAATGACCAAAAAGACACAAAATTACCAAAAAAGACACAAAATTACCAAAAAAAGGAAACAAAATGACCAAAAAAGACACAAATTGGCCACAAAATGATAAAAAAAAGACCCAAAAAAAGACACAAAATGACCAAAGACACAAAATGACCAAAAAAGACACAAATTGGCCACAAAATGATAAAAAAAAGACCCAAAAAAAGACACAAAATGACCAAAAAGACACAAAATGACCCAAAAAAACCCCCAAAATGACCAAAAAAAGGAAACAAAATGACCAAATAGACACAAAATGACCCAAAAAAGAAACAAAACGACCAAAAAAAGACACAAAATGACCAAAAAGACACAAAATTACCAAAAAAAGGAAACAAAATGACCAAAAAAAAGACACAAATTGGCCACAAAATGATAAAAAAAGACACAAAAAAAGACACAAAATTACCAAAAAAAAGACATTAAGTGACCAAAAAGACTAAAACACATGAACACTTTAACACAGTGGAGACAGAGCTGACTTCCAAAATGATTTGGGGACCCCCAGAAATCATCTCGCGACCCCAATTGGGGTCCCGACCCCAAGGTTGAGAACCACTGCCCTGCAGGGCGTGGAGTGGCTGTGCAGGTGGGTCATGACTGGAGCCAGTTTGTTGAAGGTTGTGTCCTCCGTCTGTTGTTCAGCCTTCCTCACCACTTCATCATCATCATGCAGACAGGTGAGACTTTCTGAACCAGAGCAGCTCACCTCAGTAAAGAGCTCCCTCAGGCTCAAAGCTTTTCTTTAGATACACAGAAAACAAAACAATGACAGAAATAAAACAGGAAAAAACTTATTTTATATTTAATATAATCTGTATTTGCACCAGCCACATGTGAAAATGTATGAATGAAGCAGCACCATTTAAATGTTTCATAACACGAAAGTGAAGACTATATATGGTAACAGACATGGTCTTCAATAGTTATTGTCTTTATTATTACTAGCAATATTATTGTTGTTGTATCCACTCGAAACATACAGTCATATATAGTTAATAATAATAATAATAATAGTTAATTAAAGGAATCCATGAACCAATCAATGACACGTCTCGGTTGCACTTCATTTTATTGACCACTAGATGTCCTACTGGAGCACTGTGAGTCATTGAAGCTTCGAGTAATGAAACATGTTTTGTATAAAGTGTCGAAGCTTCAACAAAGCCTCAAAGCTTTAATTAAATTTAGTTATAGAGAGATCCTTTTATTAATCCTTTACAGCAGGGGTCTCAAACTCAAATTACCTGGGGGCCGCTGGAGGCAGGATCAAAATGGCCAAAATAATACACAAAATTACAAAAAAAAAGGCACAAAATGACAAAAAATGACACAAAATTACTAAAAAAAAGGCACAAAATGACAAAAAAAAGACACAAAATGTCAGAAAAAAACACAAAATTACTTAAAAAAGACACAAAAATTACAAAAGAGACATAAAATGACGAACAAAATACACAGAATTACCAAAAAAGACAAAAAAATATTTTAAATGTATGAATAAAGCAGCACCATTTAAATGTTTCATAACACAAAATTGAAGACTATATATGGTAACAGACATGGTCTTCAATAGTTATTGTCTTTATTATTACTAGCAATATTATTGTTGTTGTATCCACTTGAAACATACAGTCATATATAGTTTTAAAAAAAGGAATCCAAGTATTAGTCAGGGCTATACATGTATGTAGCAAACTATCTTTATTTAACTTACTAGTATTATCATTTGAGTTGATGTTGTTCTTGTCATCAATGTTATCACCCCATGATAAGGTTTACATGGGGCAGATAAACTCAATATTATTAAGGCTGTTATTATGATTTTCAAATTATCATTATTATCTTTATTTTATTTTTTTCTGATTTTCAAGTTGCCTATCAATTTAGGTATAAGTATGTCTTTGTAAGAGTATTGTGATAGAGTTTAAATGCTTTTGCAAGGATGGGATTTTGATTTTATTTATATTTTTTTTATTTTTTTTATTTTTTAAAACCATTTTTTCTTTCTTTTTATGTTTTGATTAAAAGACTTGACATGTTTACAAGATGTAGAGCAACATGTATGTGCTGTTTTGTTTTTCTTCAAATAAAAAGTTGAATAACAATAAAAAGGAATCCATGAACCAACCAATGACACGTCTCGATTGCACTTCATTTTATTGACCACTAGATGTCCTACTGGAGCACTGTGAGTCATTGAACCATGTTTTGTATAAAGTGTCAAAGCTTCAACAAAGCCTCGATCAGCCATCACTATATGTGTGTCTTATCTTTTTTTTTTATTGCATTTTATTATAATTTTTTAATTTATTTTTTATGATTTTCTTCATTCATTTATTTATTTATTTATTTTCTATTTGCTTTGGTTTTTTTTTGTATATTTTGACTATATACTTTTGGTGTTAATGTTTATTTTGTACTTGCCTAATCTATGGATGTATTGGATAAAATTAAGTATGCTCTGACAGTTGATATAATTATGCCACCAAGGAAAAAAAACAATAAAAAATAATTTTGAAAGAAAAGAGAAACCACATAGCTGCAGAAGACATAAAACAACACTGGTTGCCTTCTGACCTTCCTACCTCCTGAACTAGCAAAGAGACAATTACAATTTGGACAAAGAACAGCCTGCCGTGATATAATTTGCGCCAAAATAAAGTGCATTTAATACATGGGTCTCAAACTTGCGGCCCGTGGACCAATTGCGGCCCTCATAATGATATTTTGTGGCCCCCACCTTGATATGAAAGTTTAATGTGAGTTTTATAGGTATGGTACTTTACCGTGTTGTGTGTGGTAATTTTGTGTCTTTTTAAAAAAAATAATTTTGTGTCTTTTTTAAAATTAATTTTGTGTCTTTTTTAAATAATTTTGTGTCTTTTCGTAATATTTTGTATGTATATTTTTTTGGTAATTCTGTGTGTTTTTTTTTTTGTGGTAATTTTGTTTCTTCTTTAAGTAATTTGGTCTTTTTGTGTCTTTTTTAAATTATTTTGTGTATTTTTTGGTAATTCTGTGTATTTTTTGGTCATTTTGTGTCTTTTTTAAATAATTTTGTGTCTTTTCGTAATATTTTGTATGTATATTTTTTTGGTAATTCTGTGTGGGTTTTTTTGGTAATTTTGTTTCTTCTTTAAGTAATTTGGTCTTTTTGTGTCTTTTTTAAATTATTTTGTGTATTTTTTGGTAATTCTGTGTATTTTTTGGTCATTTTGTGTCTTTTTTTAAGTCTTTTTTTGTAATTTTGTGTCTTTTTTTGATTATTTTGTGTCTTTCTTAAGTAATTTAGTTTTTTTTGTGTCTTTTTTTGGTTATTTGGATACTGCCTCCAGCGGCCCCCAGGTAATTTGAGTTTGAGACCCCTGATTTAATATGTTCATAAAACTTATATTTACGGTCAAAACAACACAAAACCACTTCAAAATGTAAACATATTTAACAACAAGCAATATGCGTCGAGAGTAACATCATAAATCAATCATAAATTACTTATTTTCCAAAGAAAATAACATAATATCAAGTGCAGGAAGGTCATTGATGATGTGTAAAATAACATTCACAAATATACAAACATATTAATTCAATAATAAATACAATTCATAAACAAATTTAGGATTAATAATTGCATTTTTACCAACTGTCACAGACAGTTAAAAAAAATCTCTTCCAGAATGTTTTGCTCTTAACCCATAAGAACCTATGGTGACACAGGTGTAACAAACACTTTAAATCTTCTAGAATCTCTCATATTCAGCTTTATGCTTCACCTTTACTCATATATACCCAGCTATTTTGCGCATTTTTGAATAATTTTCATGTCTTTGTAAGTCATTTTGTGTCTTTTTTGGTCATTTGTGTCTTTTTGTGTCTGTTGTTGTGTCTTTTTTAGTTATTTTGTGTCTTTTTTTTGTCTTTTTCAGTCTTTTTTGGTCATTTGTGTCTTTTTTAGTCATTTGTGTCTTTTTTGGTCTTTGTGTGTCTGTTGTTGTGTCTTTTTTAGTTATTTTGTTTCTTTTGTTGGTGATTCTGTGTCTTTTTTTGTCATTTTGTGTCTTCTGTGGGGTTTTTTTGGTTATTCTGTCTTCTCATTTTGTGTCTTTTTTGGTGATTTTGTGTCCTTTTTTTGTGATTTTGTGTCTTTTTTAAAGTAATTTAGTGTCTTTTTTAAAGTAATTTAGTGTTTTTTTCAGTAATTTTGTGTCTTTTTTTAGTAATTGTGTGTCTTTTTTAAATAATTTAGTTTTTTCTGTCATTTTGTGTCTTTTTTTATAGTAATTTTGATACTGCCTCCAGCGGCCCCCAGGTAGTTTGAGACCCCTGTTCAAGAAGATTTAAAGTGTTTGTTACACGGGTGTCACCGTGGGTTCTTATGGGTTAATGTCAATGGGGGTTTTGGAGTTCCTGTCACTTTTCGGGGCACAGAGCAAAAAGTTAAAGTCAGAAAGTTTATTTTCATAGTAACCTGCCTAGAACAAGCACAATTTTCCCAACTTCTAAACCAGTAATGATGTATAAAGAGTCAAAACTTCGGAACTTAACCCAAGTTTAAAATATTTTTTTTTACCATTAAGTTCGAATGTTCCTCTCCACTCTAGCTGTGAACACTGAATGCAACACACACTCATGTAAAAATGTGAAAAAAGCTTCTTCTTTTTTTTTCGTACCAAGATTCAAATCATTTTTAAATAATTCTAAAAAGTTGAATAATATCCAAAATGTCCAAAAGATGGGGAATATTTTACTGTTTGAATGGAGTTTCTCGCTGAAAGTATGAATGACTAAATAATGCATGAAAAAGTGTCAAAACAGTAAAATTTCTGCCTTGTTTGTCATTAATTTGAATGGAGAGAAGAAAAAAAAAATATAAAGAGTATGTAGAACATTTCTTAAATTATGAATCTTAAGTTACGAATGAAAAAAATAGCATCAAGAACGTTAAATGCCTCCAGCATTCCTAACAACTAGTAAAAGTAGTAGGAAATGTGCTGAGGCGTTATAGAGAACAAAATAGTAGTATGTAGAGACAGAGGTCCCAAAAACAGCTTAAAAAGCTTCAGAAACGAAAAGAATTATGGAGATTTAGTGATTAGATGTGAGCTGATTCAAACAGACTTTGTGGTTGCAGAGATTTACTCAATTAATTATGCGCATGTCATTTTTGTCATAAAAATATGGAAATGGAGTAATACATTTTAGTCAATTAATGTACAATATGTGTTGACATTAAGAGGGTAACAAGATTGCTATAGAAAGTTTGTATTGCAGAGATTAATTAATATAAATAACAAATAATGTGGGATTATGTATATAAAATCTATATAAATCTAAAAATCCTCTATGGAATTAGCAATCATGGCTAGCAGTGTGAAGTTACATTTCTCTAATACATTTTATTTTTTAAATCCACATATTCTACATATTGATATTTAAAACATACACCAGCAGTCAGGAGTCTGGACACACCTTCTTATTTAATGGTTTTTTATTATATTTTCTACATTGCGGAATAATGTTAAAGAATCAAAACTCTGTGTGATTATGTAATAAAGTAACACTGAAAATAGTTTTAAACAGACCAGAACATGTTTTATATTAAGATTCTTAACAGTGACCTTTAACCTTTTGCTTTGATGCTCTCAAACACATTCACAAGGCAAAAAATTCCACTAATTACCTTTTTGAAAGCAAAAACTTTCACCAGAACGAACCAAAGTGCAGCATGTGATTCTCTTAACTTGCTGCATCAGGTTTTTACTGAACTATGTCACTTCCAGTAGTCATGTCGTCCTCCTAACTACCGTATTTTCCGCACTATAAGGCGCACCGGAGTATAAGCCGCAGCAGCTAAATTGAATGATGTGTACATATATAAGCCGCACTGGACTATAAGCCGCAGGTGTTTTAATGTTTAATGACCATATGTAAGGGTTGGTGCTCAGAGGGGATTGTGGGTAAAGAGATGGCTGCTTGAGGAAGCTTCTTTTACAGCCAGATTGACTGTCTTTAACTTAAAAGCTGCATCATATGCATTTCTACCTTTGTTTTCCATAATGAGGGTTTGTGCATGAAAACTTCCTTTGCACAAACTATCTCGCTCTCGTAATGTCGGTCTGTCTCTCGTTCTGTCTCTCGTTCTGTCTCTCGTTCTGTCTCTCGTTCTGTCTCGTCCTGTCTCTCGTTCTGTCTCGTCCTGTCTCTCGTTCTGTCTCTCGTTCTGTCTCTCGTTCTGTCTCGTTCTGTCTCTCGTTCTGTCTCTCGCTCTGTCTCTCGCTCTGTCTCTCGTTCTGTCTCGTTCTGTCTCTCGTTCTGTCTCTCGTTCTGTCTTGTTCTGTCTCTCGTTCTGTCTCTCGCTCTGTCTCTCGTTCTGTCTCTCGTTCTGTCTCGTTCTGTCTCTCGTTCTGTCTCTCGCTCTGTCTCTCGTTCTGTCTCTCGTTCTGTCTCGTTCTGTCTCTCGTTCTGTCTCTCGTTCGGTCTCGCTCTGTCTCTCGCTCTGTCTCTCGTTCTGTCTCTCGTTCTGTCTCGTCCTGTCTCTCGTTCTGTCTCGTCCTGTCTCTCGTTCTGTCTCTCGTTCTGTCTCGTTCTGTCTCTCGTTCTGTCTCTCGCTCTGTCTCTCGCTCTGTCTCTCGTTCTGTCTCGTTCTGTCTCTCGTTCTGTCTTGTTCTGTCTCTCGTTCTGTCTCTCGCTCTGTCTCTCGTTCTGTCTCTCGTTCTGTCTCGTTCTGTCTCTCGTTCTGTCTCTCGCTCTGTCTCTCGCTCTGTCTCTCGTTCTGTCTCTCGTTCTGTCTCTCGTTCTGTCTCTCGTTCTGTCTCTCGTTCGGTCTCGCTCTGTCTCTCGCTCTGTCTCTCGCTCTGTCTCTCGTTCTGTCTCGTTCTGTCTCTCGTTCTGTCTCTCGTTCTGTCTCTCGTTCTGTCTCTCGTACCACTCTCGGTTTCACTTTTACTTTTGCGCGCTACCTGTTTCACTCTTTTCCGGCGCCCTGCCAGATTGGCTCGGGGTCCTTCGTCTGCCGCTGATTGCGGCACGGCGACTCCGACAAACTAAGTAGCTTTCGACACAAATACACACAGACAAGTGAAAAATAGCTTAAAAGTATCTGAAGGACCCCGAGCCGATCTGGTACGTACACCTGCCTCCAGCTTTTCCTGCTGGAGCCCGCCGCTCCTCGCGGACCGGTCATAGAGCCCATAGAGTTAAAGTTGGTGGACTGTAACCTGTAACATCCATAGATTTAGGAGGTAACCTAGTGGCCGTTAGCTGTAAAAATCCATAGATTAGCCGCACCGCGATATAAGCCGCAGAATCGAAAAATGGGGAAAAAGGCGCGGCTTATAGTCCGAAAATTACGGTACTTCACTTCCAGCATTTACATCATTTATTTACTGTTTAAACTGTCTTTTAGAGCCTAAACAGGAACTGTTTGGCCCGAACCTTAGAGAAGTGCTGACGGAGCACAAATTCAACCAAACTGCAGCTTTTTGTTACCTTTGTGAACCTTACCATGTCCTGCTGCCGGTAATGTCCCAATATCACAAAGAAACACAAACTTAGCATACAGAAACAGTATGACTGCATAACAGTGATGGAAAACCAATAATAAAATAATGAAACAAAATATTTTTTGAGTGTTTGTGAAAATTTGAAGACCAGAAAAACTTCTAACAACAAATAAATCAATAAAAATGTAAGGATCTAAAAAATTACATTATTGACAAAATAACATTAAAACTAATAAAAACAATAATCCAAAACCCAAAATTAGGCATGAAGAAACAGCTGGTTTGGCTCAAAAAACGCTTAAGAGGACTTCATATGAACGCGTTGGTGACGTCTAAGGTTACTACTCTGAGAAAACATTTTCCCACATTGGTCACACCAGTACGGTTTCTCTCCAGTGTGAATGCGTCGGTGGACATTAAGGTGAGCACTTCGTGACAAAGTTTTCCCACACTGATCGCAGCTGTACAGTCTCTCTCCAGTGTGAATGAGTTCATGGTGTTGCAGGCTTTTTGCCGTCGCGAAAGCGTTCCCACATTGGTCGCAGCTGTACGGTTTCTCTCCAGTATGACTGCGTTGATGCACTGCCAGATTTCCTAACTGAGTAAAAGCTTTCCCACATTGATCACAACTAAATGGTTTCTCTCCAGTGTGAATGCGTTGATGTTGTTTCAGGCTCTGTAACCTGGCGAAAGTATTCCCACACTGGTCGCAGCTGTACGGTTTCTCTCCAGTGTGAATGCGTTGATGTTCGGTCAGGCTCTGTGCCGTGGTGAACGCACTCTCACAATGGTCACAGCTGTACGGTTTCTCTCCCGTGTGAACCCGTATATGGATCTTTAAACTGCTAGGCCGTGGAAAGGATTTGTCACAGAACGGACAGTGGTGTTGTTTGGGTCCTTCTCTTTCTCCCTGTTTCTATAGCAACAGACAGACAGAAAGAGAGAGAGAGAGGGTCAGTGAAATGGAGAAAGCTATCTAAAACCATCAATAACATTTAGAGCACGTCTGTACAACATAACCCTCAATGTTCAAGTGTGACCAGTTGGTTACAGTTAGTTTATTCCAAGGTGGGAATAAAAAGAAACAGTAACACTATGACCCGCCCTCTACTGCCCCTCATTGGCTTTTTTTATGGTTAAAAAAAATGCATATCATGATATTGGCAACATTCCTACTTCTTGATGTAATGGTTAAAGTTGTTTTAATCACAAAAAGCTACTTACTCCCTGTCACTAAACACATGCAGCTTTCAAAATAAGAGCTCAGTGTGTTAACAGAATCCACCACAGAACTTACAAGAAGACTGTCAAAATAAGATGCCTTAAATAAAACATACAAGAACTTTTATTCTCCTTTTACAAAATTCATTAAAATATGCCCCCAGAACCCCTAAATGGTATTTTTATTATTTTCTCATACTCAAGAGTCAATGGTAAATCTTTTTGTATTTGGCAACTGTTGAGATTTGCACTTCACACCATATTTTCTATGTATTTTGAAGTATTTGGTAATATCGTCAAGAATATCTTTATCGCATAAATAGCCTGAAATATCGTGATATTCTTTTAGGGCCATATCGCCCACCCCTAGTTCATAGACAAACAAATAAACAATAATTATATTATCACAACAGACCATTAACCTGATTGAGCAGAAAGACTGACAGCTGGAACAGCCAATCCTCAGTTGTCAAATACAATATTAATATTTATCTTGAGAATATCAAACTATCAGCTACAGAGGCAAAATGTATTTCTTTAATATTGGCTGAATTCCTGTTGCTGACCAATAGAGACAAACGCCACGCATCACCATCTGAAGACCGCCAAACAAAACCAGGAGCTGAAACTCTAACAAACTGCCTGTTTCTAGCTAAAATGATTAAATATAAACTTTACCGAAGAATCCACATTCTACTATAACACCAGTTACATGCTGCCGAATGATTTAGTTTAAATTACAGAAATAGTATTGAAGAAAGTCTTGGGAAAAGTGGACGACGTGAGAAATTCTCCAAACACACCATGTGTGGGATTTAATGAAAACAGGTAGAGACAAATGTTCTGGTCAGAACAGCGAGTGACCCCGCCTTTTTATGGAAGTAAATCTGTGTCTTCAGAGTTTGAAATAAAAAAGACGTTGAATTTCTAGCACTGAATATTTATGCATTGAAATTATGCATCTGAATGTTTTTCAACGTTAAAAATTCAACCTCAAAAAATTCAACCTTAAAAAATTAAAGCGCAAAAAATCAAAACCTCAAAAAATTCAACTGCAAAAAATTCAACCGCGAAAAATTCAACCTAAAAATTTGCGTTTTAATTTTTTGCGGTTGAATTTTTAACGTTGAAAAACATTCAGATATATAATTTCAATGCATGGGCTAGAAATTCAACCGCAAAAAATTCAACCGCAAAAAATTCAACCGCAAAAAAAATTCAACCTCAAAAAATTAAAACGCAAATTTTTAGGTTGAATTTTTTGAGGTTGAATTTTTTGAGGTTGAATTTTTTGCGGTTTCATTTTTTGCGGTTTCATTTTTTGCGGTTTCATTTTTAACGCTGAAAAACATTCAGATACATAATTTCAATGCAGAAATATTCAGTGCTAGAAATTCAACGTCTTTTTTTATTTCAAACTCCGATGACACAGATTTACTTCCATACCTTTTTATCCTCTGTTATTGAAACACAAAAGGTTTGTGCGTATTTCACTCCTATGAAGACTGACTCACACTCTTTGATTTCCTGGAAATGTTCTCATGTGATACTCTGGGATTTCAGGGGAACTTCTGAATAGAAGTCAAAACTACGGGGTTAGAACACTGACAAAAATCGCGCGAGCGAAAACACATCTGCACGCGCATTATTTCGTGTCACGCGCACTTTTTTGATCTTCGCGCACATATTCAGCAACCGCGTGAAGCAGATTCTCCCCCGCGCTCGCTTGCAGTGGAGCTCTGCTCGCGAGGAGCTTTGACACATTGGGGGCGGGGCCAAGGCTGACCCCGGGCCTCTTATGATTGGTCATTTTCAAACCCTCCACGTGGCCTTTTCAGTTTACTGCTGACAGCTGGGAGCGGCGGCATCATCTAAACCAGCAGTTCTCAACCTTTTTGAGTCGCGACCCCCAATTTAACATGCATGTTGTCCGTGACCCCCACTCACTGAACACAATCTCACACACACAGTTCAGATCACCCGAAAAAGACACAAAATGACCAAAAAAAGGAAACAAAATGACCAAAAAAGACAGAAAATGACCCAAAAAAGAAACAAAATGACCAAAAAAAGGAAACAAAATCACCAAAAAATACACAAAATGACCAAAAAAAGAAACAAAATTACCAAAAAAAGGAAACAAAATGACCAAGAAGACACAAAATTACCAAAAAAGACACAAAATTACCCAAAAAAAAAACCCAAAATGACCAAAAAAAGGAAACAAAATTACCAAAAAGACACAAAATTACCAAAAAAGACACAAAATTACCCAAAAAAGAAACAAAATTACCAAAAAAAGGAAACAAAATGACCAAAAAAGACACAAATTGGCCACAAAATGATAAAAAAAGACACAAAAAAAGACACAAAATTACCAAAAAAAAGACATTAAGTGACCAAAAAGACTAAAACACATGAACACTTTAACACAGTGGAGACAGAGCTGACCTCCAAAATGATTTGGCGACCCCCAGAAATCATCTCGCGACCCCAAATGGGGTCCCGACCCCAAGGTTGAGAACCACTGATCTAAACAACAACAACGGTTGTTTCATGACGTTCAGGACCACAACTCTACGCTTCATCACTGGTAATAAAAAGGTTAAAAAATGCTGTTTCTTGTTACTAAATGATCATACAGTATCTCCGCGTGACACGAAATAATGCGCGTGCAGATGTGTTTTCGCGCGCGCGATTTTTGTCTTTTTTTGTGATTTTTTTTTTGTGTTCTAACCCCACACAAAACCTGATCTCAACCCACCTGCACATCTAACAGGCAACAGTTGCCTCAGCTAAAGAGTGTGTTGCGGTTGTTGCTTTTAAGCATTTAATTATGATGATGATGATATTTAACATATATGGTACATTTGCAATCAAATCCTGTCCATGTTCATATATTTACAGGGAGAGGGAGAGACGTGTGTTTCAAACATTTTTTAACCAAAATGTTTTATTCATGGTTGTTCCAGTAATATCCTTGTAACAGAAGGCCAAAATAATCTCAGTCACTAATATAAAATCATCTTTAATAATCTTTATAACTGTCACATAAGACAGAAGACCAGCAGATGACTGTGTTTAGTGTATTCCCTCTGGAAATCCATTAGAAACAAGTGGAATTAGATTCACCTGTTTGCTATTTTTATGCTGCTAATATATATATATATATAACCAAAATCATTATCAAGACAACCATGGAGAGTGTCTAGATATCAGCTCTCTTAAACTCTTATGAGCTATTTTTTGGTAGGGCTGGGCGATATGGCCCTAAAAGAATATCACGATATTTCAGGCTATTTTTGCAATGACGATATTCGTGACAATATTAGGAAATACTTAAAAAGATATAGAAAATATGATTTTTTTTAAGTCTGTATAAATAATTAAAAGTCTAAAATGTAGTGTGAAGTGCAAATCTCAACAGTTGCCAAATAAAAAAAAATTACTCTTGACTCTTGAGTATGAGCAAATAATAAAAATAACCATTTAGGGGTTCCGGGGGCATATTTTAATGACATTTTGTAAAGGAGAATAAAGGTTCTTGTATGTTTTATTTAAGGCATCTTATTTTGACAGTCTTCTTGTAAGTTCTGTGGTGGATTCTGATAACACACCATGCTCTTATTTTGAAAGCTGCATGTGTTTAGCGACAGAGAGTAAGTAGCTTTTTGTGATCAAAACAACTTTAATTGTTAGCTAATATTAACCTTACGCCACTACATCAAGAAGTAGGAATGTTGCCAATATCATGATATGCATTTTTTTTTAACCGTAAAAAAACAAAAACAATATTATCGTGAACGATATGATATGGCACACCCCTATTTTTTGTTATAATTTTGTCCAAACAAATGTACCTTTAGTTGTACCAGGCATTAAAATGAACAAGAAATTGAAGAAAACAAGGGTGGTCTAATATTTTTCCATGACTGTAGTATATACATAAATGTATGCGTGTGTGTATAATATGTATATACACAAATATAAGCAAGAAAACAAAAGACTTGTTTTACAATCTATATGTAATTACTGTATACATACTTACTCCAGTGAGTAAAAGGTTTTTCATATTACAGTACATTCAACCACTCTAAAATACAAATCTGACCTGTAACATCACACATCACTGATTCACACTTAAAGTTACGTTTTTGTTCACAGTTAGAATAACCATATAAACCATATTATAGGCACAAGTGAGCCTTGTTTTCTTTCCACAGCCTCTATAAGATGAGCAGGAGCTGAACTATTTATATATTGTGTTATGATCCAGAAGTTGATAAGCTCACAGCATCGTTAGCTAATTAAACAGCCGTTAACTTTCCCCTACATCTACTCATTTAGAGGGGATAATCCACCCACATGCTTTAATGCATTTAATTTTTATTCTGGTGTGCTACTTTACATGTCTTCGATTCAAACGTGCATCATGAAGACGCTGCAACGTCATCACGCTGCTCGTACTTCCTGTTAACTATTGAGAGCTTATAAATACACTACTGGTCAAAAGTTTTAGAACACACCAACTTTTCCAGAATTTAATTGAAAATGATGCAGTTTAATGTCTCAGTGTACTCTGAAATTAATGCACATTTGCAACATTTAAAATTCTTTATTGAGCATGATAGTGTTTTGAAAGTAAAAAAAAGATTCAAAATCACATTTTATGTTGGACTAAAGGACTAAAGAAAGACACAAAATGACCAAAAAAAAAGACACAAAATGACTAAAAAGACACAAAATGACCAAAAAAAGACACAAAATGACCAAAAAAAGACACAAAATGACAAAAAAGACACAAAATGACCAAAAAAAGACACAAAATGACCAAAAAAAGACACAAAATGACTAAAAAGACACCAGAAGACACAAAATGACTAAAAAAAAGACACAAAATGACCAAAAAAAGACACAAAATGACCAAAAAAAGACACAAAATGACAAAAAAGACACCAAAAGACAAAAAAGACACCAAAAGACCCAAAATGACAAAAAAAGACACAAAATGACAAAAAAGACACAAAATGACTAAAAAAAAGACACAAAATGACCAAAAAAAAGACTCAAAATGACTAAAAAGACACCAAAAGACACAAAATGACTAAAAAAAGACACAAAACGACCAAAAAAAAACACAAAATGACCAAAAAAAGACACAAAATGACAAAAAAAGACACCAAAAGACACAAAATGACTAAAAAAAGACACAAAATGACTTACAAAGACATGAAAAGAATTCAAAAATTGAATTTCAATAAAAAACTGGAAAAATTGGGGTGTTCTAAAACTTTTGACCGGTAGTGTATGTGTATATATATATATATATATATATATATATATATATATATATATATGTATACATATATATATATATATTAATGAGAGGTTCCAACGATCCGCCATTGCTGTAAACAACAACAACAACAACAACAACAACAACTGGTCCATTAGAGTGAACGGAGATGTCGCGACTGTCTTATTAGACGGATCTGCGGCCATGACGTCAGCTGTGACGTGTGATCAGTGAATAACAGAAGAAGAGCCGTTATAACGGTTGGTGGTTTGTTACTAACTACAGTAAAGAAAGAAAGAGAAGACAGACACACGCCGCCATGTTTGTGTCAGGGAGCAGAGAAGAAGAGGATGAACTCTGACCTCAGCATCGCTGCTGTCACAGCTCGAGCCTGCTGCTGGTCTACCGGGGACCTCCGGGTCCCGGTTCTCCTCCATCCCGCTCTGTGCTGCTCCTGCTCCTGGTCCTGGTCTCCTCACTCTGGATCCCGGTGCAGATCGGCTCGGGCTCCTCTTCCTTCGTCTGCTGATTACGTCACACAAACGCTATCTACAGCAACCCCACTAGGACAAACTAAGTTGCATTCGACTTTTTGATAGATAGATAGATAGATAGATAGATAGATAGATAGATAGATAGATAGATAGATAGATAGATAGATAGATAGATAGATAGATAGATAGATAGATAGATAGATAGATAGATAGATAGATAGATAGATAGATAGATAGATAGATAGATAGAGATGCAAATTGACCAAAAAAGACACAAAATGACCAAAAAAAGGAAACAGAATGACCAAAAAAAGACACAAAATGACCAAAAAAAGGAAACAAAATGACCAAAAAAGAAACAAAATGACCACAAAAAGACACAAAATGACCAAAAAAAGACACAAAATGACTAAAGAAAGAAACAAAGTGATCAAAAAAAGACACAAAATGACCAAGAAAGACACAAAATGACCAAAAAAAGACATAAATGACCCAAAAAGAGATTTCGACTGCTTTTTTCTGGGGGAAATGAATCAAACATTTATACTTGTCATAAATTATCTGCAATCAAGAACTTTTACTGGATCAACTTACCAGTGACAATGAGCCGACATGCACACTAACTCCCACCATAACCTGTGAGCACTCAGGGTGATTCATAATCTGGCTTGTAGAACCTGATAATGTAATAAATTCCCGTTAATGTAATAAAAATCTGCACTTGAGTCCAGTGAAAATGTAATAAAACCTGATAATGTAATACACTTTTAACCAATAATGTAATAAAGTATAACATTAATGGGAGGTTATTACATTATCAGGTTAGCCTTCATTTCGCAAGTCCTGATAATGTAATAATTCCCCAATATTGTATTAATTTAACAGCAGACCACCCATTACTCGGGTTCAAGTGGTGATACTGTGTATCAACTCTAGCTCAAGAGCTCTAGCGCCACCAACAGGTCAAAGTTGAATGTTTATTCACTTTTGACCCGTTCATCCATTTTTCTCAAAGGATGTATCACTGGAACCCTTGGGCCAATCCGAGCTCAATGCATCCTCAATGGGGTTTTTCGGCCATATTGGATTTTCCGCCATCTTTGATTTGATCAAAAACCTTTAAAAGGCCTCTCTTATCACAAATTTTGTCTAACCTTCTCTAAAATTGGCCCAAATGATCTTCAGACCATGACACACAAATGCATTCAACATCTTCTTGAAATTCAAAGGCACTTGGCTGTGACAGCCAATCAAACTTGATGGTGAGGTCGCCAAACAGGAAGTAAGCCCATTTCTCAGTAACCCTTTAGCATAAGATGACATCATATGACATCATCATATGACCCAAAACATCTGGTGACCTTTGACCTCTAGGCCACATATTCTGTCCAATCTTCATGAAACTTGGCATACAATCTTCAGACCAAGTTGAACAAATGTGTCAAACAGCTTTTTCAAATTCAAAACCATTTGGCTCTCTGACAGCCATGATAATCTTGAGTGCAGTATCTCTAGAATGCATTGGTGCAAGTGCTCAGATTGGCCCAAGGGTTCCAGTGATACATCCTTTGAGAAAAACGGATGAACGGGTCAAAAGTTAATAAAGATTCAACTTTGACCTGTTGGTGGCGCTAGAGCTCTTGAGCTAGAGTTGATACACAGTATCACCACTTGAACCCAAGTAATGGGTGGTCTGCTGCACTTTATTACATTATCGGGAAGTTATTACATTATCAGGACTTGCGAAATGAAGGCTAACCTGATAATGTAATAACCTCCCAATAATGTAATACTTTATTACATTATTGGGAAATGCACTTTATTACATTATTGGGAAGTTATTACATTATCAGGTTTTATTACATTTTCACTGGACTCAAGTGCAGATTTTTATTACATTAACGGGGTTATTACATTAACGGGAATTTATTACATTATCAGGTTCTACATGGCTGCTCCTCCGTTAAAGGAGTTTATATCACCGCGCCCAGACAACAGGAGAACAACTAGGACGACCAGTAGAGGTCACTGTGCAGTACAGCGCAGATGTACTGAGTTTGATCAGCTTTTTCTATAAGAGCCACTAATTATTGTAACTCATTCCAAATGAGATCAGAGACATCAGCACATTTGTTGGTTTTAAATCTAAAATAAAATCATGGCTTAAATCCACCCAATCATGCACCCACCAACTATGAACTCAAACATTAGCTCACTATTTTGCAATCTCTTTAGTGTTGTATTTTAACATTGTTTTGTGTTGTGTCTTAATACTGTGACTTTACTCTTGCTGTTGTCCTGTGTTGTATTGTGTTTTAAGAGTGTGAAACTTGGTTGTTTCTGTTTGAAAGGCTTGTTTGTTTGTGTTAGATTGATGTTGTTTGTTCCTGCCCAGGGACTACAGATGAAATTTAGCACCATGCACTGTCCCTGTTAAATAAACAAATATATAAATATATAAATTCACAAATGCTTCACATTTGGCAAGATCCCAACACTTGTGACATCAAACTAAATATATGCTAATGAACAGCTAAACAAGACTTTTTTAGACAATCAAGCAGTTAATCGTGATGAACTGAGAAGAACCAATGGGGTTGCCCCCTGCTGACCAGTAGAAAGAATGCAGATTCAGATACTCTAACGAAAAAGTCCATTTATTAATTATCAAAAACTGAAATTGTTTTCATGAAAACTCTGCCACAACATGAGGAGAGGAAGTTTATTTCCTGCTGGGCTTTTTATGACAGACATGATGAACACAGCCAACCTGATTACTGTTACTGCTACTTTTGAAATCGCTGTGTCGGCATGTTGCGAATGATACGTGCAGTTTTTTGATAGTCATAGTGTTAGAAATTACATTTTATGATCAGTTTATTTTGTATTATATTTGCTAGGGGTGGTGCTACAACACGTGGGGGAACAAAGTTTCACTGCTGGTCTTTTAACGATTGACAGGCAGTTAAACTAGAGGAACACGCCCAACTTGATAACTGTTGATCAAGGTTTTCAAGGATTCGTGACCTGCAGGTACCAGTTTTATTAGCCCATGTATAGGATTTAATATTTGGGTTCTTTTTTCTCCAAATATCTACTAATTGAAATTTCTGCATAAATAAAATGATATTGGAAAAGGAGTTTGCTCTATTCTTTGGGGGCCATCTGTCTACAGAGTCGTCTACTGTGACATTGAAATCTCCACCAACAACAAACACTATGTTTGGGTATTTATCTAACCAGGCGATAAAACGTGATCCCAAGGTGTCAAATAGGGAGTCATTATCAGTTTTGGTATTATACCCATATATGTTGGCCAAAAGAACTATATTGTCATCAAGCTTTACTCCTGCTGATCTTTCTGATCCATGCGAGAACCATAAGTCATTTCCCCATTGACTTTTCCAGAATTTGGTATCATTTACGGTTGAGTGTGATTCTTGTAAGAAGCAGAAATCAGACTTTTGTTGTTTGACAAATAAGAACAGGGCTTTGCGTTTTAAGTTGTCACGCAAGCCTCTGGTGTTTAATGAAACCACTGATAAAGACATAAGAAGTTATGTAAATTATTCAAAAAACTCTTAATAACTTTAGTATTTCGCCTCATCATAATTAGGGCCTTTATTTCTAAATTTCCTGCAGTTACCCTATATAAAATACAAAAACATCAGGCAATAATTGATGAACCCCCTCATCTTGAAGTTAAAAACTAAGCACTCACACACCTCTCTTAGGATGAGTGCAGAACAAAAACACCAGGCTTCTATGGCATATTCTACATATAAGAAAAACAAAAGATCCACACTAGGAAAACCAGGTCACCTGCACTGTGAAGGTTTAGTTAGGGAAAATTTGAGGGAGAGATTAAGTTAATTAATTTCCCAAGTAAGGCAACAGCTTCAATCAGATATTGAAAAAAGTTGGGCAACTAAGAAAGGGAAGACCTACCCGCCCACAAGTCCAAACCCAGCTCTCAGCTTTCCCTCATTGTATTATGTAACAAAGGTTCATCGCAAATAAAGGAGGAAAAAAAAGAAAGAGTCTGCTTCCTCTGTGCAACCTGCTTCCAGTCTACGGACTAAGTGACATTGTTCATGTCATTCACAGTGATCCTTTTACCCTCAATAAGTGCATAGGAGCCTCTGAAGCCGGCTTTTTTCCCCTCTTTCCTTGCTTGTTCCACCAGCGGCCACAGCTTGTTCCTAGCATCTTTCGTATCTTGGGACAGATCCTCGAAGATTTTATTTTTTCTCTCCTTGAGCAGCTTATAGGTTCGTGCATCTCTCCAGATCTTGTCCCGGTGTGTGCGAGACAGGAACTGCACAATGATGCGGCGGCTGGAGAGATGGTCCGCAGAGCGCGGCCCAAGCCTGTGGACGATATCCACAGAGAAGTGCAGGTGTTGGGCGATGTCAGGGGAAACCATGCCGAGGATGTCGATGATGGTTTTCTTGAGGTCTTCTCCAGGCTGTTCGGGGATCCCCGCCACTCAGAGGTTCCATCTTCTTTGGTAAGCTTCCAGGTTAATCCATTTGTCGCGGAGCACCGCGTTTTCTTTCTCCAGTGTTTCGACTTGACTCTGCAGGGAATCCACATGAAGAGTCACATCTTCCATCTGTTTCCCCAGGAACTCCAGAGAGTCAGTAGCGCTTTTAATAGTTTGTGTATTGTCTTTAACAGTGGTCTCGAGCGACTGCATTCTTCTGAGGGATTCCTCCTGCATTTTTTCAATTCTCTCCATCACTGCCATTAAAGCAGCATTTGAAACCGCTTTTTCGTCGTGTCCTTCACTGGCCAATTTTTTTTATTTCTTTCCTGGCCGTCGATCTTCAATGTTTTTATCAGGTATTGTAGGTGGGTTTTCAGAGCTGAGTAATCCATCCAAAACTTCGAGTTGGTTTTCTAAAGCTTTGCGAGCATATGAATGCATGGTGATGGCAGGCTCTTTGTTCATTTCTGATCAGTAACCGGGAAGAAGAGTAGGCTAAGTGACAGAAGTAGGAGTAAACCACTGCTTTTCTTTTCTTGGAAGTTGCTTCAGTGACTTTTACTGTGTGTGAGTCCGTCAGAGACAAAGGAAAAAGTTTGGTCTGATTTCGCGGGTCAGCCGGTTACTTGTCAAAGGTGGGAAACTTCAAAAGGGACAAAGAGCTTTTAGTCTCTCTTTCATTTACTCACAGTTCAGGTAACTTTTCATCCTCAGGTAGTTTACCGTTTTTAGCGTGATTTAGTTTTGGTTCATGCCATAGAGCTTAGGTGCGATCACCTCACTGAAACGCCATCCCTCACAGGGACACATGATAATGATTTGAGGATAACATTGGTGCGTGTAATGCAGTGTATCACCGTCCTATTTACGTGGTCAAAGCCAGGGAGCGCGTAATTAGGCTAATGTTGGTAATGCTTTCACAAGGAGGAGACTTTGAGCAGGATTCAGATCGCGGCAGCGAATGAATGGGGCACCAGATGGATGGCCAAAGACCTCAAGTAAGTTCATTGCTAAATGTTGCTACAACTCAAAACACATCGACCATATACAGTAGTTTCAATAACAGTACCGTAATCATTTTGACACTCGTACTTATCAACATATATAGCGGGCCTTCATTGTAACATGTACAACGGAAGTACAATAATTGGCAACGTATGATCGTACCAGCGGCAGGTCGGCACACATAATGATGCGCGAGCTGAAGGGAATCCCCGCTGACGTCACTTCATTCATAATGAGTTTCTGTCCCTAGTGCCGACAAAGGCCCGCTATATATGTTGATAAGTACGAGTGTTTTGAGTTGTAGCAACATTTAGCAATGAACTTACTTGAGGTCTTTGGCCATCCATCTGTATCCCATTCATTCGCTGCCGCGATCCGAATCCTGCTCAAAGTCTCCTTCTTGTGAAAGTGAAAGCATTACCAACATTAGCCTAATTACGCGCTCCCTGGCTTTGACCGCGTAAATAGGACGGTGATACACTGCATTACACGCACAAATGTTATCCTCAAATCATTATCATCATCATAGTGTATTTTTCATTATACCTTTTTAATCACGTAGCCAAGTCTATTTACCCATCATCTCTTGTTAAACGTTTCAATAAGAGAAGCAGCTGGTTACACGGATTGTATTACAGTTACATTAATTTATCAATTAAAAATGTAAATCATAATAAGACATGCAGCAAGAGTGCAGCGGATGGGATGCGAACCGGCGTCCCATGGTTTAAAATGCAACAGATGGTAGCGTCCTTCACCACTGGACTATCGTGATACCACTGTATGATGAAAAATAAAAAACAATAAATATATATATATAAATAATAATTAAAAAATATATATCTAAACTACGATAACTCTTTTTAGGACTACTTAAGATTAATTCTACATAAATATGCTGCGTCTTAAATAGGTGACGATTCAAATAGCTGGCTAATATGGTAAATTGGTGTATTTTAAGAGAGAAGCAGTTTTACAAACAGACCATATACCCGCCCCGACGGAGCGCTCAAAAAGGCGAGGCAACGCACCTAAGACGGGCCACAATCTAGCTGTCTCCCTATTGGCTGGTGAAACACACTAGTTTAAGCGCAGGGCGGGACATCGTTCAGTCTGAGCAGACACCTCAACCTGAGAGGACGTGCGTGTTCTGAGTCCGAGCACAAAAGTTTTGAGAGCGCAGAGTTGAGATCTGAGCGCGTAGACTTTAGATTTGAGCGCGCACAGGACATATTTGAGTGCGAGCGAAATGTTTGTGTCCAAGAAGAAGAAATGTGAGCACAAGCATGTGATTTTTAAGTGCACGCACACATTTTGAAAGAAAGCAACAGAAATCTGAGTGCGAGCGCAAAATGTGAGCATGAGGAGAACAAATCTGAGCACGAGAAAGACAAATTATGCTCTCAAACTGAAAATCTACGCTCTTGAATAAAGATAGGATAATTCTTCCATAGATAGTGGCCTTCAGCTGATATGTGCTGGAGAGTTCAATAGGTGCTATGTGCTCTGTGTTATTTATTGACTTCATTTATTTCTTGTCTGTTTTATATACAGATGTACAGAATGGGAAAGATGCAGATGAATAAAGTGGTGAAAAACAGAACAGACACACAAAGAACAATATAAACTAGAAAATTTCCTCTGGGGAAATTCTGAAAGGGCCACGGGGGCTACTGCCGGTGTGTGTACACTATGATGAGATTCTTCAGAAATGTCAAACTATGCCCTTTAACCTCAAAATGTGTGTGTGTGTGTGTGTGTGTGTGTGTGTGTGTGTGTGAGAGAGAGAAACATGTATCTGGAGGAGTGTGCGCGCTTACGCGCGCATTTGTGTGTGTGTGTGTAGCGAAAATCGCATAAAGTTACCTGTGTGTGTGTGTGTGTGTGTGTGTGTGTGTGTGTGTGTAATTTAAATCACATAAACTTACCTGTGTGTGCGTGTATGAAGCATGTGTATGCATGTGTGAGGAGTGTGTGCACTTTAGTGCATGTGTGTGTGTGTGTTTATCTGTAACTGTAATCACATCAAAGATCAAAGGCAATCAGATCAAAGCAATCAACAGAATTAACTGACACCTGTTAATGTTCCGAAAGAGTGACACCAGAGGTGGACAGACTCGAATTTCTGGTCTCGAACAGAAAGCATTTTTGGCAAAACCATAATACCTATCATTGATCCGACTTCACTTTGAGCGTCCTGAGTTCTTCCTGAACGTCTACATATGATTTTTTTTAAAGAAAAATAAAAAAAATAGCTTTGTTAGAGCGATCTAAAAAAACTGTTCCATCTCCCTTTTTCCGACATCTTCCTGAGTTTTTAATATGGGAGCCAATGAGGCTGTTGGTGCATGTTGGTGGCGCATCTTTGCGTCGTACGCCCAAACTATAACTCTGACAGCTTTACCAGAGGATTGTGAGGGAGAAGACAAATTTTCCTACATTTCTATGTATAAATTATTTCTGTAGAGTGGAATTTGCGGCCTGGAGCGCAGCTTTCAAATTTATTTTTTGACAATTTCTTCTCTCCCTCTACACTCTGAGCGATGACATCACACACTGTGACACGAACATTCCGTGCAATACACACCCATTATAATCTCAGAATTTCTCCAAAAATGATCATGGTCATTGAACAGGGATTGATAAAAAACTATATGACCTATCGAAACGTGGATTAATACACCGATACACAAGACTTGTGTCTACTGTTTAAAGTTTAAATGGAGTCTCTAGCTGAAATTATGCCGGACGTTTAAATATCTCCGATTATTGTTCTTTTTCGCTCATTTTTTTTCAGCCGTCCCATTCATTTCAATGCAAAATTTTGGGCAGTTGGGCAGAAAAAAATCTTATTCTGTCAAGAAAAGTAATAGCAAACCGATCCCGATCAAACCACACGTTTTGATATATAATTTGTCCTGCAACTCTTCAAGTTGTAGGACTAGTAGCGGGACGAAATTGCGTCCGGAAGAGGAAGAAGAAGAAATCCACAGTATAACAGTAGTGCAGAGCGATTGAGCGATTGCCCCGAGGCCCTAATGACAACAAGATATATTGCAGAAGATGCAGATAAGATAAGATGTTCCTTTATTGAAGGAATATCTTATCTTTATGTGATATAAGTATTCTTATCTTTTATAAGATGTGGGGGAACAAAGTTTCACTGCTGGTCTTTTAATGGTTGACAGGCAGTTAAACTAGAGGAACACGCCCAACTTGATAACTGTTAACCAAGGTTTCAGTACAATATATTTTATTTGAGTAATCTACTCTGAGCCTGTAGCTTGAGTCAGTCTGTGGTGAAGCTGAAGAGTTCATACTCACAACAGGTACGTGGGCTTTTACAGAAATGATCTTATTCATACATTCCTTGGTGGAATGTGGGATTGAGGTTGTGTATTTGTAAAATATGAGTGGTTAATTAGTTGTAACTGTAATGGCAATAGGAACTTATTTTATCATTTGAATTTTCCAAAAATGTAATTTTAGCTTTTATACACTACCGGTCAAAAGTTTTAGAACACCCCAATTTTTCCAGTTTTTATTGAAATTCAAGCAGTTCAAGTCAAATGAACAGCTTGAAAGGGTCCAAAGGTAAGTGGTGAACTGCCAGAGGTAAATAAAAAAAGGTAAGCTTAACCAAAACTGGAAAATAATGTACATTTCAGAATTATACAAGTAGGCCTTTTTCAGGGAACAAGAAATGGGTTAACAACTTAACTCTATGGAGTCTTGGGCTATTTTGTCCATTTTTTAATTCTTTTCATGTCTTTGTAAGTCATTTTGTGTCTTTTTTTGGTCATTTTGTGTCTTTTTTTTGTCATTTTGTGTCTTTTTTTTGTCATTTTGTGTCTTTTTATTGTCATTTTGTGTCTTTTTTTGGTTATTTTGTGTCTTTTTTTAGTCCTTTAGTCCAACATAAAATGTGATTTTGAATCTTTTTTTTACTTTCAAAACACTATCATGCTCAATAAAGAATTTTAAATGTTGCAAATGTGCATTAATTTCAGAGTACACTGAGACATTAAACTGCATCATTTTCAATTAAATTCTGGAAAAGTTGGTGTGTTCTAAAACTTTTGACCAGTAGTGTACATCACCAGGGACTGCGTGCACGCACACACACACACACACACACCTTCAGTTTGGTCAAAAAACATTTGCGGAATCATTTAAAACTGCATGAATTCATATTTTGTTGTTTTAAAAACAGAAAGAAAATTAATTGACCTAAATATTCAAAGGTTTTTCTTAACATAGTAACTAATCCACATGAACTGTTACAAACTGCAGATCTAAGTAGCTTTTTAATGTCTTTGACATCTCATTTACCGTGTGGTTCAGCTGTTGTCTGCAGACTGTGATGAAGCCACTGTGGATCTGTCTGGTACTGAGCGGCTGACAGACACATGATGAATATAACTCATGTTGTTTCTCTCTATGCCTGATAGTGGCCTTCAGCTGATATGTGCTGGAGAGTTCTATAGGTGCCATGTGCTCTGTGTTCTTTATGGACTGTTTTATATACAGATGTACAGAATGGGAAAGATGCAGATGAATAAAGTGGTGAAAAACAGAACAGACACACAAAGAACAATATAAATGATAACAAGATATATTGCAGAAGATGCAGATAAGATAAGATGTTCCTTTATCTCATCTTATCTAATATATGTTTTATTATCTTATATAAGATGTATATCTCATCATATAGACCGATACCTCGGGTTCAAGCCACATGTCACAATTAGTATTGCAAGTTTTGATGATGAATATCATCAATGTGAGACGAGATAATCAATACCACTTTGCTCTGACTGCTGTTTTTGTGTTTTTGGTGTTAATAATGTTGTTGTGTCTTATCATTTCAGCTGTTCCGTCCAATTCTGTCTTTTGTTTGACATATTGGCTGTTTTCTCTGCCCTTTGTGATGGCGTGTAGAGTTAAAGGTAAGACACAGCCGACTGATAGTTATTGTGTTATTAATTACATTTTATGATCAGTATATATTGTATAATATTTTCCCATAGATGTGGTAGAGTGTATATTTCCTGGAGTTAAAATTTGTTTCAGCCACACTTATAAAATCTTGCAGTTCACACCTGTAAGTAGTCTGACAGACACACACACACACACACACACACACACACACCAAAGGGCTGTGGGAATCTAAGTCGTTAGGACAGATTTCCAAGGTTTGAAAAAAAATAAAACTTTGTCATAGAGCTAAACCAAATACATCACCGGAAAGGTCTTGGCGTAACATATATCAATTTCAAGGTTCTATAATATTCTTGCTTTGAGATATTGACCTTTGAACCTTAACCCTGGGGCATATTTAAATGCAGATAAGATAAGATGTTCCTTTATTGAAGGAATATACGAAAAGATACGTGCATATGCGAAAGATACGTGCAGTTGTTTGATAGTCATAGTGTTATGAATTACATTTTATGATCAGTTTATTTTGTATTATATTTGCTAGGGGTGGTGCTACAACACGTGGGGGAACAAAGTTTCACTGCTGGTCTTTTAATGGTTGACAGGCAGTTAAACTAGAGGAACACGCCCAACTTGATAACTGTTAACCAAGGTTTCAGTACAATATATTTTATTTGAGTAATCTACTCTGAGCCTGTAGCTTGAGTCAGTCTGTGGTGAAGCTGAAGAGTTCATACTCACAACAGGTACGTGGGCTTTTACAGAAATGATCTTATTCATACATTCCTTGGTGGAATGTGGGATTGAGGTTGTGTATTTTGTCATGAACCAGCTCATAGATTGTTAGAAAAATTGCATGAGGAAACCTTGAAAATTGATAATCTGTCACCGACAGAAAAAATCTGTCACCAACAGAAAAAACCTCACCATTTTTCTGCGCATTCTTTGATGGGGAAATGAAGAGCTGGAGACGTCCGAGTTTCTCAGTTTAACAAAAGTTTTATTACAATACGTCAAAAAATGTGCACTTTACAGAGATCTCTGGGTTCAAAATTAACTCATGTCCCTGAATACAAACAGACGTGTTTTCAGTTCGTGAAGTCTGAACCACGACTCCCTCCCTGGAACCCATTAAAATACTAACATTTGTTTACAAAACATGCTGGTCGATTTCTTCCAGGAAGTCCCGCCTTCTTGATCCGCTGATTCGCCAGTCTTCTTTCATACCGTCACACATCAGGCCACCTGGGCATAACAATCACTGCTGCCCATAACAAAGCCTTGTGGCCTGCTAACAAACTTGTTAGCACAAACATTTTTCCTTGTTATGACTTACAGAGATTCTCACACGGGATTTTCATTCGACCTTCTGTGGTCTCCCCTCTCCAGACACACATACACACTCACACACACACAAATGCACATACACACACAGCAAAAACTGTGCACCAATATATCTGGATGTCATTCTTTGTGATTTATAGAATCTTAATCAGTTTAAGCAAATGGAATATATGTAATTAAAGTAATCATAGTTTTCTACATCAATATTAACACACAAACACAATCAATGTATCAAATCATATTGTCTGACTTAATATAAATGCATAGAGATATTTATTACAGTCAAGGTTTGACCTTTGATAGTGACCTGCGTCACTCACAGAGAACAGAGACAGACCACAGAGAACCATTTAACAATAAAGAAAATAATCAATTATTTTAACAATTCCCTCTTTTGGCCTAACATTCATTAGGCCAACTCAAACAAAATTATGAATAGTAGCAATATCAGTGAGCAGCAAAGCATTTCAGAGTGGATTAATGTCATTTGATATGGGGAAAGGGTTTTACCTTCGAGGACCATGGAGATGCAAAACACAGACAGAACAGATATGAGAAATACACACAACACACAACACCACTATGCTTGTGTCATCAATATGTCAATTTCTGTACATAATATAGTAATATTACCACCGTCCACTCTCCCCCTCGGCTCCAGGTGACAGAACAGGAAGCACTATAAAGAGAGATAGCAGAGCCAACAGAACAACACAACACAGCCGTTCCAAAACAATCTTTCTGTACCCCTTTATCAAAAATGTTTTGCAGTATATAATGTCAAAAACAATTGATTATATGAATATGATTTTTTTCATGAATGTATGATTCTCACAGCTCTTTTTTAACCTGATATGGACTTGCCCAACGTGGTTCTGTCCACTTCCTGTTGATGACCTTCAGCCACACACACTCAGAGAGTCTTACACTCTTACCCGAGCTTTTCTCTGTCTGGAGCTGTCATGTCTCCTGGACCTGTGTGGACAGAAGGCTTCCAGTGCAGTTAATGTACAGCAAAAGGACACATGATCCAACCGTGGTAAATCCAGGGGCACCCCCCTTTCACCCACAGTGGCTGGTCCTTTAAAACATTTACTGTAGAATAGTGAAGCACACTCAGTGGAAATGAAACCATAATGTAACAAAATATCTCAGTACACTGATAACTGAATCAGTATCGGAGAATAAATTGCATAAATGTTGGGGCAAGAATATAAATTCAGGCAGATTGTAAGTTCAAACATCCAAAAAAAAATATTTTT
Organism: Centropristis striata; assembly: GCF_030273125.1. Lineage (NCBI taxonomy): Eukaryota > Metazoa > Chordata > Actinopteri > Perciformes > Serranidae > Centropristis > Centropristis striata. The sequence continues at coordinate 33,443,265 of NC_081533.1, forward strand.
TTTTAATTACATACAGTTCGTAGCAAGCAAGTTGCCCTTTTCTTTTCTTCTCTTGTCAACACATACTAATACCTTCTTTTTTGTCTCTCTTCCCCTACGTACTCTTTTCCATCTATTACACTCACTTGATTTCAACCACCTGTCATCTATCCTTTAGCAAGATATCACATCAACTTACACAGGAAGTTGAGCAACTTGCGTTAACAATCTATTTCAGTTCCAAAACATAACTTTGACCAATGGGGTAAAAACAGACTGCATTTAAAACGGCTGCAATTTGCTATATAAATATATATTTACAATATAATGAATGGACAAAATTTAAATATGCTGACGGGACTTCTGATAAATCCCCCCTCTTTTACTTTTTTATTTTTTATTTTTTAACTGGCCTTCAAGACAAGTTTCACTCTGTCTTTTATAATTTTGTCACCAACGTCAAGGCCAAAACGTTGTGCTATTTTTAACAGCTGCTCTTTTGTGCAGAAAGCCAATAAGCTCCACTGAAAGGAGAAATAAAAAATAAAGAACAAAAATAAAAAATAAAAAATAACTCATCAACACTTGTCATACTTGGGTGTGTGCAAAAAATCAATACACAACCAGCCAAACACTATGGCCTGGACAGTAAACAAGGCTCCCCTCTAGCTGACTACTTGACCATTACTAACTAGCTAATTTCAACCCAAGTCTTCATGTGGATGACCAGCGGTGGGTATTTAAACACTGAAACTCATGGCGAGGTGAAGCAACCAGAACTGGCCACCTCCCCTTGACCATGATGTGCTCCCGAGACAAATGCTCTAACCAGAGCCACCACAGCACTAGTAAAACAAAAAATAAGACCAAACCCAAAGGGGTAACGCCACTTGGCCTCACAGGGGAACATTTGTTTACATTACAGTAACATTCTGCACACCAGTAAATTACAATTATACTACGCTTCCACACAGAGCAGGAAAAAACAAAAAAACTCCTCCACCCAAAACACAACTCATAAAGGAAAACCAAAAAAAACATAAACCAAAGATAAAAGTCAGAATAGGTAAGTGAGTGTAACTGTTAATTTGAAAACAAAAATGTTATGTCTCCATAAACAAAACAATCAGGCCTGAAGGAGAGAACAACACCAGCCGACCTTGGAGCCTCTGTCTCTCTGCCTGCTTCTCTCTTTTCTCTCTCCACACTGAAAATAACTCAAAAGATTTACTTAAAAAATATATTGTCAGTATTTGCACACAAATGATTTCAGTAAACTGTAATGCTGGAATATCAAGTAACACTCACTTGCAAGTATCAAGTAAATTTTACATTCCATAAAACATAACAGTTCTGAAGATATTAAGTAACATTTACTTAATTCCATCCAAGTTTTAAATTATATTTATTTAACCAAATTAAGTAAAGTCTATTTGTTTTTTCATAAACAAGAACATCATTTTACTCAAAAATGTAAGAACACTTTATATATCTGTACATTGTAAAAACAAAAAACAATAGCTACTCAATAAAAAATGAGGCAACAGTTTGCACGCAAGGAAGTGCCTGTCAATTAGAAACAGACAAAATTCTCTTGATTTAGAATTACATACACATAAAGATTATATTTAATATGATCAAAATAAGTAGAATACTTCTCAAACATTTTTTTATTTAAAGTTACTTAAACAACTGCCTCAAAATCAAGGACACATTTATATTGAATACATTTTATCAAATATATTAAGTAAAACAAAGTGACTACAGAACAAGTCAATTAATCACCTTTGACTTTGTAAAAATAAAATACAATAAAAACTGAGCAGGTAAAATTTTAACCAAAATAGAAACTGGCAAAGCTGTTTTACTGGACATGAATATTTCATTAGATTGTGCAGGTGTCCCAATTATTTTGTACTTATTACAGATCTGGAATAGTACTTTTTAAATATGTAGTGAAAACTTATCACCCTCTTTCAACATTCATTACAGAAATCACACACTCAGACACGCTCAAAAACGTTTCACTCACACAGACATGCACAAAACAACTTCTGGGGGAAGGTCAAGACAGAAACAGTCTCTTAAACTTTGAGCAGTGGTGTAAGGATTATCCATACCCTTATTTAAATGGAAAAACAAACAAACAAACAAACAAAAACAAAAATTTTTACACGTACTGCATTAAAATTTGTACTAACAGTAAATTAAAGATGTATCTCCAGCAAAAGGAATTTAAAATAAGACTTAGTATATTTTTAAAAGAAAAATATCCAAATTTTAAGTACAAGCAGGGTAGTGACTGGCCTTGACCAGTGTGTGGATACTTCCACCTATATTTTTGTATGTATAACACATAGTACTGTAGTATTTAAACTTATTATCACCATTATTACCCTACACCACCTGTTACCATCCCCCACACACACCCACGCAGCACCCACTTTTCATCTCACACACCTGTTTTCATCCCTATATTGAGTGAAGACATGCTCTTTAAATTTGACTTTGAAGTGTTTAATGTTTGAACATTGTTTTAATTCTTCACACATCCCATTCCAAATTTTTACTCCACTGAATGAAATGCAGAACCTTTTTTTCTGTGATATATATGTTCAGATAAATTACTTTGCAACACATGCTGAGTCAGAGATTGTATTGGACGCATTGCCCCGTGTTATGAACCAGACTGAGAAGCTTCTACAACATTTATAAGAAATGTTGCGCTCAGACACTTGGAGTTAACTCAGTTCGCACACAGTTTTAAATACAATCTTGACAGAGTCATCAATTATTAAAACAAACCTCCCACAATACCAACAGACAATTCTCAGAGTAGACACACAAGACGTGTAATCTTTAAATTCGCTCTATGAGAAAAGACCCAGCCCATACATTTCAACCCTTCATTAATCACTCTGATTGATTATTATATAAACACACATGTTATTAAAACTTCTTGATTAGAACAGTCTTTATTAAAACATTTTGATTGGAATATTGATTGGAGAAATACAGCGAGACACTTTGCCTCCTGATTTTTGGCCGGATTTTCTAAAAAGAAAATCCCCCTTTAAAATCAACACAGAGAACCGTATTCTCTGTCTTCAGGCTGGATTAAAATCACGTAATCCACCTTTTCTGCAGTTTATACAGCGAACTCCAAACGTCGGATTCCTGTTTTCGGCGAGACACCCCGGTCCCCCTTTACATCAAAAGGCCTTACAGCGGGACCGTTATCCCCTGTCTTCGAGCTGGACAGTCGTATGTCCCCTCTTTCTTCTATTTTTTATTTTATTCTATTTTAATTTTTAATTAAAATAAAATGTTTTATTTGTTTTATTTATTTTTTTATTATTTTTATTATTTTTTATAAGTCAATAAATCTTCTTGACGTATTGTATTTCTAACTATGACATCTGTTTTCTATTGACAACAACTCAATTTTGCAATTAGGCCAATTTGCACAGATTTTATTAAAAAGGTTTGTGCTCACCTTCCTTTTTTAGGGTACCCTGCTGTTGTCAACAAAGTCTGGATGTCAGTGGTATCAGCAATAATTCAGGCTGTTATCTATTTCCAAAGAGAATTACAGGTTAAATTTCAGATCAAGCATATATAAAAAAATAATTTTAATACTCACGTCCTCCAGCTTCCACTCCCCATCACGTCAGGGTCACCATTTGTTAGAAAAATTGCATGAGGAAACCTTGAAAATTGATAATCTGTCACCGACAGAAAAAATCTGTCACCTACAGAAAAAACCTCACCATTTTTCTGCGCATTCTTTGATGGGGAAATGAAGAGCTGGAGACGTCCAAGTTTCTCAGTTTAACAAAAGTTTTATTACAATACGTCAAAAAATGTGCACTTTACAGAGATCTCTGGGTTCAACCTTAACTCATGTCCCTGAATACAAACAGACGTGTTTCAGTTCATGAAGTCTGAACCACGACTCTCTCCCTGGAACCCATTAAAATACTAACATTTGTTTACAAAACATGCTGGTTGATTTCTTCCAGGAAGTCCCGCCTTCTTGATCGCTGATTCGCCAGTCTTCTTTCATACCGTCACACATCAGGCCACCTGGGCAATACAATCACTGCTGCCCATAACAAAGCCTTGTGGCCTGCTAACAAACTTGTTAGCACAAACATTTTTCCTTGTTATGACTTACAGAGATTCCCACACGGGATTTTCATTCGACCTTCTGTGGTCTCCCCTCTCCAGACACACATACACACACACACACACACAAATGCACATACACACACAGCAAAAACTGTGCACCAATATATCTGGATGTCATTCTTTGTGATTTATAGAATCTTAATCAGTTTAAGCAAATGGAATATATGTAATTAAAGTAATCATAGTTTTCTACATCAATATTAACACACAAACACAATCAATGTATCAAATCATATTGTCTTAATATAAATGCATAGAGATATTTATTACAGTCAAGGTTTGACCTTTGATAGTGACCTGCATCACTCACAGAGAACAGAGACAGAAGCAGAAATAAAGCATAAAACCATTTACCAATATAGAAAATAATCATTTATTTTAACAAGATCATGACAAACAAGGAGACCACACATGTTTTGAAGTTATAAAATAATGTTTATTTAATTAACCGAAAACAACACAAAGAAACTTAGCCAAAGTAACCAACCGACTAAACAAAACCAACCTAATCAAACCAAGGTGGTGGCTGTGGAGGGGAGGGAGAGAGGGGGGGGGAGAGAGAGAGAGAGAGAGAGAGAGAGAGAGAGAGAGAGAGAGAGAGAGAACTGAGGCCTCAGCTCCTCTGTATAACCTCAGTAATTGAGAGTGGAGTCAGGTGTGCTCCTCCTCCTCTGCAGACTGGAGGAGTGGCATGTCCTGTGGCTCCTCCTACACAGGAAGAGAAATCCAGAATGCCACAACACACAGAGGGGGAGGGGATCATCACAATTTGTAAAATATGAGTGGTTAATTAGTTGTAACTGTAATGGCAATAGGAACTTATTTTATCATTTGAATTTTCCAAAAATGTAATTTTAGCTTTTATATATCACCAGAGATTTGTTTTGAACAGATTGAATACTAATCCTGCAGTTCTGACTTTAAGTGGTAGTTCTTCTCAATAACCTCAGTACCTTTTATTAAATAATGTAGCCATGTAGAATGTACCACACACACACACACACACACACACACACACCTTCAGTTTGGTCAAAAACCATTTGCGGAGTCATTTAAAACTGCATGAATTCATATTTTATTGTTTTAAAAAAAGAACGAAAATTAATTGACCTAAAGATTTAAAGGTTTTTCTTTACATAGTAACTAACCCACATGAACTGTTACAAACTGCAGATCTAAGCAGCTTTTTAATGTCTTTGACATCTCATTTACCGTGTGGTTCAGCTGTTGTCTGCAGATGTGCAATGTAACTCTGCTCCCATTTTTTCTCTCAGTTCATCCTAAGGTCAAAGTACAGGAGAAGGACAAAAAAAAGAAAAAAAAAGAAAAAGGTAAATGAACTACTAATCAGGTAAATGCTCAGTATTTCAGAATGACCAAGTGTCATAAGTCTATGAAAATGACATGCACAGTCTTATGAGTTATGATGTTGATAAACCCTGAGGAACTCAATCCACTGCTGTTGTTTTTAAATTGATGTACACAACACCAACGTGTTGCACACATTCACTGATCAGCTGTTCATAAGCTCATTGTGATGTCCAATTTGTGAGTTACACACTATAATGCATGAAATCCTTTGTATAACTGAGCCAACACACTTCATATTTCATATATTGATAATAAACTCTTCAGAAGAGCAGGCTAACCTCTGGTGGTCTTGAAAGCTCAACGCACTAAAACACATGTAAATAGACAAAACAGAAGCTACTGGATAAAACATCTTTACTAATGTTACACAAACATACAGAAACATGCTGCACAGACAGAAAACACACTGCAGGTCGTTGTGTGTATAGTGTTTCCAGCAGACGCTATAAAATGATTAATGTCACCAAACTCACTACCTGTCTGTCTTAAAGTACCCAGATGAAGCCACTGTGGATCTGTCTGGTACTGAGCGGCTGACAGACATATGATGAATATAACTCATGTTGTTTCTCTGTATGGCTGAAAGTGGCCTTCAGCTGATATGTGCTGGAGAGTTCTATAGGTGCCATGTGCTCTGTGTTCTTTATGGACTTCATTTATATACTGTCAGTATCTTTGAGGAACTGTGTTTGTGTTCATGGACTTCATGATGTTGACTTTACTCTGTCTGCTGTAGTTAAAGTGAAAGAGACGAGCCCCATTGCACGCCCACGTCCAGCACCAGCAGGTAAATAAGTTGATACACATCAACCACTATAATCTCATCATATAGACCAGTAGTGAGGGTCATAGCTTCAAACAGAGGGAGTGGGGTGTTCTCTATGGTCACATGTCTCCATGTGTTTGTTTCTGCTTTTATTAGATAACGTACAGTAGAGGATCACCCATAGCATTACCAAAGAAAACCAACTATTTCCCACAAAGACTGTCCCAACCTTCTTTTAGCTCTGCAGCATGTTGACACAGGCTGATGCAGCATGTCCTTTCATTAAGACTGCTCAGAGGCCTCCAGTTACTCATCAACAGGAGTGTAGCTGTTACTGAAACATCAATTCAACTCCATAAAGTTTTTTTAAATCCTACATTAGCCCATTAGCCACCTTAAGAACACTGGCTGCCTGGTGATTTGATTTAAAGTCTAAAGTTGTTGTTTATAATACACTGAAGATATGTATGATTCATATATTGGATTTGTTTGTATATTCAGACTCAGAGTTGTTCTCTACTCCAGACCATGGAGTGATGTCCATACTTCTTCGTAACCTCTCACTACATGAACACCATGGTAAATATACACATTGTTACATTGCTTGACTTTCATACAGACACGTGTATAAAAACTACGTTAATGTAACCACTTCTGAGTCCCTTCTTATTGTAAACATTATTTTTTCTCAGGTTTCCAAATTACAGCTTTAGTTCTCTGAGAATCTTTTTCGTATCCAGCAACATTGAGAGTGTAGCTGAAGTATCCCTGAATGAATCGATATCACATCAAATCGGAACACGGAAATCAAATTTTGAATTGATTCTAGAAATCAGTGGTGATACTCAGCTCTAATCTACAGAAATACAAAAAATCCTTCACAACCTCATGAAATATGGTTACAATGTCACTCTGCTCCCATTTATTCTCTCTGTTGTTTTGAAAGGTGTGGTGATTCCACATAATCAGCAAGTAAAATACCTTGACAGATTCTGAAGAGAAAGCCAATAGCACTTTGTTCTGACTGCTTCTTGTTTTTTTAATGCCATGTTGTTCTGTATCTTATTATTTCAGCTGATCGAACCAGAGCTCACTCTAATATGACAAAAGCTGCCAAACTGACATTCACCATTTTATATGCATCTTTGACTCTCATCTTCACAAAGATAGCTGCAGGTAAGACCCAGCTGTTTGATAGTCATAGTGATGAATAAATTAAATTTCATGATCAGTACATGTGTATAACATTTACCTATAGGTGTTGTAGAATGAATGTAATGTACTGCCTGGAGTTAAAATAGCCAAATCTACAGTTTGCAGTACAAATAAGATCCTTCCCTGATTACTGTAATATACTTTCATTTGTAGCAGTTTACACTGAACTGACACACAAACTAAAACTGGAAAGTCTGTGTGAGCTTTGAATTAATAAATACAATCATCTTTCTTGATGTAAGAATGTAAGAAATGTTTTGTCTCTGTTCAAAACAGAAATCAGAGTGCATTCAGTAAAAAGAGAAAGACATTTCTGTAATGGTTCTCTTTCTCACTAAGTATTAAACTCTAAACTGATGAAAACCACACACTGAAACTGAACAACTCTGTGTTTAATTCGGGTCAGATCTGTGGAAAAAAAACACCATACTGCAGGAGGCCACGCAGAAGCTACAGGACAATGAGCCAGAAGAGAAACGATGCAGACACAAGGAGATTCAGATGGAAAAGGAAAAGATTGTGAATACGATGATGAAAGAAAATCACGAACAGGAGCGGAATTTACAGAAACTACAGCAGACGAGGGGTATTACAACTAATAGAATGAGAATGCAAATGTAAAAGTGTTGTGTACTGGTATTAGGCTAATATACGGTCTCAGTTTGTCCTTGTAGGAGAAAGGATGTGAGAAAATGTATGAGAGGTGAAGAGAGCGAGGGAGGAGGAGGAGCAGCTTGTTTTGAGGATAGATCAGATGAGCAGACTGAACTACAGACAGCTACTGAAGAGTTTTTCACACATGAACTATTACGTTATTTTATGAATTTGTATGAAATTTTAATGAATAAATACATTCATCTTTCTTGATGTAAGAATGTGGATCTGATATAACACCGAAGGAAGTACATTTTTTTCATCAAATGTGGTCTAATTAGGGCCTCGGGGCAATCTCACCGAGCACTGGTCCCATCCAGCAATATCTGTAGGGACCAGTGCTGCACTACTGTTATACTGTGGATTTCTTCTTCTTCCTCTTCCGGACGCAATTTCGTCCCGCTACTAGTCCTACAACTTAAAGAGTTGCAGGACAAATTATATATCAAAACGTGCGGATTGATCGGGATCGGTGTGCTATTGCTTTTCTCTACGGAATATAAATTTTTCGTGACGTAAGTCGCGAAAAACTGCCCAAAATTTTGCATTGAAATGAATGGGACGGCCGGAAAAAAATGAGCGAAAAAGAACAATAATTTGAGATTTTTAAACGTCTACTTCCCCGGCATAATTTCACCTAGAGACTCCATTTAAACTTTAAACAGTAGACACAAGTCTTGTGTTTCGGTGTATTAATCCACGTTTCGATAGGTCATATAGTTTTTTATCAATCCCTGTTCAATGACCATGATCATTTTTGGAGAAATTCTGAGATTATAATGGGTGTGTATTGCACGGAATGTTCGTGTCAGAGTGTGTGATGTCATCGCTCAGAGTGTAGAGGGAGAGGTAAAACTGTCAAAAAATAAATTTGAAAACTGCGCTCCAGGCCGCAAATTCCACTCTACAGAAATAATTTATACATAGAAACGTAGGAAAATTAGTCTTCTCCCTCACAATCCTCTGGTAAAGCTGTCAGAGTTATAGTTTGGGTGTAGGACGCACAGATGATCCACCAACACCACCAACAGCCTCGTTGGCTCCCATATTAAAAACGCAGGAAGATTTCGGAAAAAGTGAGATTTTAAAGTTTTTTTAGATCGCTCTAACAAAGCTATTTTTTCATTTTTCTTAAAAAAAACATATGTAGACGTTCAGGAAGAACTCAGGACGCTCAAAGTGAAGTCGGATCAATGATAGGTATTATGGTTTTGCCAAAAATGCTTTCTGTTCGAGGCCAGAAATTCCAGTCCACCTCTGGACCTCTGCCCACCGGCTGCTGTCACTGTAACGGTGCGTTCAGACCGGACGCGTAGCGAATATTTCGCGCGACAAGATTACATACAAAGTCAATGCAAACACGCGAATAGACGTGAATTTTTGCCGGCGGCGCGAATCGCGGGTTTCGCGCGACACGAATGCCGCGATTGACGCGAATTTCGCGGCGCGAATGAAACAACGCGAATTCGCGTGAGTTCAATAAATTCAACTTTGGCGAAATATTCGCGTGACGCTGTGTCGGGACAGCCTATCAGCGTTGAGATTCTGGACGACAGTGTCCGAGATACATACATGAGAGAGAGGAGAAAAGAGGCAGGAAGGAGGAGTGGGTCTGCAGGAGGGACAGGAAAAAGGTGGAAGTACTCTGCGGTCCTCTCTCCGTGCTGAGTGCGCCTCCGGATGATGTCACTCACCCAGACACGACGGCAGAGCAGGTACAGGGACGCTATGCTTGTCATGTCAGCCATGGTTGATGACAGAATGAAATGGAGGCAATTATTTGGCGCTAAATAGTCTCTTGGGCGAAAATTCGCGTCGCGTTCGCGCGAGTGACGCGAATTAAATTCAATTCTCGCGCGTATCAATTCGCGCGAGTAACGCGACGCGAATATTCGCTACGCGTCCGGTCTGAACGCACTGTAACAGGTGTCAGTTAATTCTGTTGATTTCCTTTGATCTTTGATGTGATTACAGTTACAGATACACACACACATGCGCGTAAGCGCTCACACTCCTCACACATGCATACACATGCTTCAAACACGCACGCGCACACACACACACACACACACATAGGTAACTTTATGCGATTTTCGCTACACACACACACACATTTTGAGGTTAAAGGGCATAGTTTGAAATCTCTGAAGAATCTCATCATAGTGTACACACACCGGCAGTAGCCCCCGTGGCCCTTTCAAAATTTCTAAAAAGGAAATTTTCTAGTTAGTTAATTAGTGTTTACTTTCATGTTTAGCTGATTTAATGATTTTCAAATGTTGGTTCTCTGTCTCATTCAGAATCAACCACTGAATCTACACTTTGGCAACTGCAGACTGAAGTGAAACACTTCCATGATAAAGTCGGGTCACAGCTGGAGAAAGTAAACACCAACCTGTGGGAGAACAAGCAGGAGCTACGGGACGTGGAGTTAAAAAGTTGTGAAAGAAGAATTCTTTCAGACTTCGGAATGAGCCTGATTGAGGTTAAGAATGTAGAGGAGCAAGTGCTGCGCCAGGCACAGAAATCGCTACAGATAATAGACATAGCGATGAGTGAGTAGTGAGTCTAAATCCAACCCTTAACAATAACATCAAGATGATGGGGAAAGCACATACATTTATAATTATAATAACAATACTAATAATAATAATAATATTTAAACATTGACCTTTCAGTGGATTCTGTAAAATAACGTTGATGAGAACAAAATGTGTTTTACTGCACCATAGTGAAGGTAAAGTGGTAAAGAGTTAAATATAATATGAATATTGTTGATTGGTCTATTAATAACTTGGAATAGATGCTGATTTGTATTATGTGTCTCGTGCTAAAATAATGATTATGATGAAGCAGGAGATTAGTGTATGAAAAAAAAAAGAATTTTGATTTAATGCTTCTGTGCACTGCTTGTGTGAATAACTTCTAAATGTTTTATTATGGAAGTATCACAGCTGTAATAGTTATATATATATCTATTATAATTGTGTTTATGTTGCTGTATTAATGATCCTGTGTTGATCCTAAAGGTTAGTCTGGGAACTAATGCTGGTATATCTTAATGATTCAGGCTCTGCTTGGACAGCTGCTCTCCTGTACAGCAGCCAACAGAATGAGCTATTTGCTGCATAGTCTGCTGAGAATTAAATATTAAACAATACAATATTAAGTGACAGATGATTGGTACAAGTGTTTCTTATTGGAATAGAGCAGTATACAAATGCTGAATATATAATATTAATATTAACTGGCTGATGTGGACAAAACCCAGTTGAGTAAAAAAAGGGCATTTTTTGTGATATTATTTTTGCCAATAACATTTCTTTTAAGTACATATGGGAGATCTCTACCTATATTTTTATTCAAGGGAAATGTTGTTTGTAAATGTGTTGCTGACATCTAATAGCACTCTTTGTTTTATCACTCTGTGATAATTGAAATAACTGATGTCTTCGGCATGTTAAAGGGCAGTTAAAATCTTTGGGTTGATATGTTGAACTTGTTGGCTAACATTAGCTTAGCTCACACATCCAGAAGATGATTCATCAGGAGTCTCTGTGTTTGTGTCACCTGATGACTGTCAGTCCAATATTCTCTCTGTTTAGTTTGATGCTGAGCAGCTCGTGTACAGTCACGTTTACTTTTTGCTCTTTGTCTGAAAACAATGAAGCAGAACTTTAAAGTAGCTCAGCTGATTGTTCTCTGCAGGTTCATCACTATCAATGTTATTATATCCATTGTCCCACTGTTTTCACATTGCTTTAATCACATTGTTATGAAAATACTGATTGTAGAAACTTTCAATAAAACTCACATTGATCTTCTGTGAAACTTTTTTGTGTTTTTTTGTGTCTTTTATGTGCATGAATGTTAGTAAAGTGAAGGATAGTTGTGACAGTGGTTTCTGTAACTCTGTAAGCTGATATATGGCCCATAATGAGAAACATCAGTTTATAGTTTTACAACAAGGTGAACAGGACAGTGTTATTATCCATCATAAAGGTTGCTAAGTCCAATTGTAGTAACTGTTACGGTGGCTGATCCATCTTAAGAGCAGCTTGACAACTGTCGCAAGTGTAATTTATGTGATATTGCTAAGTGTTACTAGCCTGGCTAACACCAGACTATTCTCAAATGAGGTCTAGTCTGGCAACGAGCAATGGATTTCTCTGTAGAGGAGGTGTGGTTTACGATCCTCCGGAGCCGTTTATTGGACGCTTAGAATGTCTATCAAAGCGTCTGTAGGTAGCTCTTAGCCAATCAGATCAGTTATACCAGATGACGTAGTAGAGCAACAGAGATGGATGTTTGTTGTGTGTGTGTCTGTGAGAGAGTGTTGCTGCTGCTTTGCTCCTTCAGTTCTCGCTTTCTGCAAGATTATTTATTTTCACGCTTTATTCCCCCTCATGTCATTCAGCCACACACATCCACTGATTTTATGGGCAATAATCAAGCTGCTGGGGGTCTCTGGGGGCTCCGCTGTCCCCCGATTCGGAGCGAGATCACCGGCGGTGACCAGCAGTCTCGCCGGTACGGCGCTAATCACCGGCGCTACCGGTGATCTCGTTCCGAGCCGGGGGACAGCGGAGCCGCCGAGAGACCTTTCGCCTTTCAACTTTCGCTCTAAACTATTTAAAACACCGTCTACAGCTAAAGAGAGTTTCGCGTCTGCAGCAGCCATGTTGGATCCGTAAGAAAACTACAAGCTTCCAAGTGCCGAGTAGTACATCGTCTTGCCTGCTAGCTTAGCTAGCTAACGGTAACCTTGGCTAACGGTTATTTGACTGAGCTGAAGACAAGAAAGACACTGTGGCAAAATAACATTCATTTGGATAAAAAACGACTTTATCAGACTGTTCAGTTTGCTAAATGCATCTTAACACACCACAACAACATTTTAAAGCTAGCTCTTCATGTTTACAGCTTGTTGGTTGAAATTTAGACACTTTTAACAGGCAAATATTTTTTATAGGTTTAACTAGTTGTTCACAGGTGAAGTTATCAGAAATAAAAAATCTGAGGCAATTTCTCCAAAATAATATGACCGAAAAGGCATCAGTGTCCAAAAATGCTTCGTCGCAACTAGCTAGTTATCTTAGCTAGCTAACGGTAACCTGGGCTAACGGTCATTTGACTGAGCTGAAGACAAGAAAGACACTGTGGCAAAATAACATTCATTTGGATAAAAAACAACTTTATCAGACTGTTCAGTTTGCTAAATGCATCTTAACACACCACAACAACATTTTAAAGCTAGCTCTTCATGTTTACAGCTTGTTGGTTGAAATTTAGACACTTTTAACAGGCAAATATTCCTGACTGTAGTTGAGCAGGATGAAAAGAAAGGATGAAAATACAAAAAGGTTTTTGTTATCCATGTTAAATACAGTTTTCACAGGTTTAACAAGTTATTTTCAAATGATGTAATCAGAAATACATATACTTTAGGTAACTTTTCAAAAATAGTATGATCAAAAAGGTGTCAGTGTCCGAGAATCATCCAAAAATTGCGAAGTCGCCCGCTAACTAGTTAGCTAATGGTTATCTGGACTAACTGTAGTTTGAATGAGCTGAGGACAAGAAAGGTACTGTGAGGAAATAACATTAATTTGGATAATAAAAACAACTTTAGCAGACTGATAAATGCATCTTAACACACCACAACAACATTCTAAAGCTTGCTCTTTATATTTACAGCTTGTCTGTTGAAATTTAGACACTTTTCACAGGTAAACATTCATGGCTTGAATTGAGCAGGATGAAAAAAAATGTTTCTGTTATCCATGTACAGATGAAGTGATCAGAAATGCATTATTTGAGGTAACTTTTTCAAAACTAATATGATCCAAAAGGCCAGAGAACATCAAAAAAATCGCTGAATCACCTGCTAGCTAGTTAGCTTAGCTAGCTAAAATTTGAATAAAAAAAACACACTTCATCAGACTGTTCAGTTTGCTAAATAATTATCTAAACACAACACAACAACATTTTGAAGCTAGCTCTTCATGTTTACAGCTTGTTGGTTGAAATTTAGACACTTTTCACTGCCTATGGTTGAGCAGGATGTAAAGAAAAGACAAAAATATAAAAAAAATGTGTTTTTCCACAACAGATCTGGGGCTAAGGAGAAGAAGAGGAGGATGAGGAGAAGGAGAAAGGAGAGAAGGGGAGGACAGAAGAAGGAGCTTCAGGAGAAGTGAGGAGCTGAGCGCACCACGCCGGCTCATCGAGGTTAATTTCTACGAACGGGTCACTGGAGCAAACCGCTAAAGAAAGGAGAAGGACACAAGAATGAGATTTGAGATTAAAATATGTTTTCCAAAAAAATATATTCAAAAACACTTCTGGCAAAATCTGGGAATTATCTGGGAATTATGAGATTGATAATAGCTAATACTTTAGCTTAGCTTAGCATCAAGACTAGAAGCAGGTTAGAAACAAACCGCTAGTAGTTTATGTATATATATGTATGCAAAATACCAACTGGAAGATTTAAAAGTGATATTGATTGAATATTTATGTCGGCCTTAAAAAAAACACACAAATAATGCTTAATTTCACCTTAAAAGTTGGTATTTTGCATATATATATATATATATACATATATAAAAACACTGAGCCTCCACTATATCCTTGCTCTGACTGTAGACTATAGATCTAGAAACTTTATTTCCTCATCTTTGATTGCCTACTTACAAAAAAACTAGGGGAAATGGTCCAATGACTGAGCAAGATGGGCAATTTGGCCGCCATATTGATATGCAAATGAGAAGGTCAAAAACTCAAAATTTCGCTTGGGAACCATTTTTTTTGGATTCAGCACCCTTGAAATAAGTAAAGTAGGCCAGTTCCTGACTTGTACCCATAAATGCTCCTTACTTTCACTTTTTGGACAATTCCGTCTATTGGGGCTATGTGGTTATTTGGAGTATTTTTTGTGCTTCACCTTTACTAACACTGTTTTTGTATGTGCAGTACTAAATCTTTTGAGTACGCCTTTAACCTCCTGAGACCCTGCGTCCTCATATGTGGACATTTCATTTTAGGTTTTCTGGACCTTATATTTCATTCTGCTTAACTATAACTATGCACTCTAGAATAAGAACAATACATCAATCAGTGTAAAAATCAGATGGCAGCATCTTGGTAAAGTCAATCAACAGCTTTTACCCAGACAAAAGTGGACCAGGTACCAAAGCTGATCAGATTTTATGGCTAAAAATTGTGTATTTGTGCTTAATAATGTTTGTAGTTTGATGTTCTGTGCAAGTTTGACTATTTTTAGCATTAGCAACAAGTTCCGACTGCTGCTAATCAGGAAGTATTCATTTGAAAACGAATAGACTTTTACTATCATTCTTCAAATGAGAGGGTGTAAATGTAAGGAGAAAAAAAGTTTTATTCACTGGTGAATTAATTGCGTTATACAGTAAAATGAACCCATTATTTTTTTTCAAAAACTAATTCCTGTTCAAAGACAATGCTTAATTTTTGTATTTATCAGGTCCTACAAATCCAAAATATCTAAACTAACAATACATACCAAACAAAAGCTTGGCTCTCAGGAGGTTAAGATATACACTACCGGTCAAAAGTTTTAGAACAGCCCAATTTTTCCAGTTTTTTATTGAAATTCAAGCAGTTCAAGTCAAATGAACAGCTTGAAAGGGTCCAAAGGTAAGTGGTGAACTGCCAGAGGTAAATAAAAAAAGGTAAGCTTAACCAAAACTGAAAAATAATGTACATTTCAGAATTATACAAGTAGGCCTTTTTCAGGGAACAAGAAATGGGTTAACAACTTAACTCTATGGAGTCTTGGGCTATTTTGTCCATTTTTGAATTCTTTTCATGTCTTTGGAAGTCATTTTGTGTCTTTTTTTGGTCATTTTGTGTCTTTTTTAGTCATTTTGTGTCTTTTGGTGTCTTTTTTGGTCATTTTGTGTCTTTTTTTGGTCATTTTGTGTCTTTTTTTAGTCATTTTGTGTCTTTTGGTGTCTTTTTTGGTCATTTTGTGTCTTTTTTTGGTCATTTTGTGTCTTTTTTTAGTCCTTTAGTCCAACATAAAAGGTGATTTTGAATCTTTTTTTTACTTTCAAAACACTATCATGCTCAATAAAGAATTTTAAATGTTGCAAATGTGCATTAATTTCAGAGTACACTGAGACATTAAACTGCATCATTTTCAATTAAATTCTGGAAAAGTTGGTATGTTCTAAAACTTTTGACCAGTAGTGTATATATCTTAATATATATCTTTAGCGTTTTTATCTATGTTAAGTCTCTCACAAGGGTTGTTGTTGTTTTCGTTCTGCTGCTCTTCCCCGATAGCATCGAAGAACAGGCTGGTGCTGCTCAGAGGGCTGGACGTCTTGTCGGCGGGGGCGGCGCCCAGCGAGGGGCTGGCGTTACCGGGTGGCGAGGTCTCCAGACCGTTGGCGTCCTGCTGGTCCTGTGGAGCTGCAGAGAAGGAAGGTAAGACGAGATGAAGACTTGATCAATGTTCAGAGTTTGTTGTTGGGTAATTTCCATTTAGGTTTTTAGCACAGGAAATAACTCTCGAGTGATTCAAGTTCTATGAGGTCATTGGTATGGTTTTCTGTTTACCCACAGCTTTCTTTTATTTCTCATTTCTGCCTGGGAAACTTTTTTTTCAATTTCATTGTGGCTTTAAGAATACCACAACATAGTCCCTGTGACCAAGTTAAAAAACATTTAATAAGGCGCTAACTATAATGAACTCAGTTAGATTTTAGTTCTAAACATCACAGCTACAAACACAAACTTTGTGCCATTTATAAACCTAACATTAATTTTTGGTCATTTTGTGTCCTTCTTTTTTCATTTTGTGGTCAATTTGTGTCTTTTTTGGTCATTTTGTTTCCTTTTTTTGGTCATTTTGTTTCTTTTTTGGGGTCATTTTGTGTCTTTTTTTTATCATTTTGTGGTCAATTTGTGTCTTTTTTAGTCATTTGTGTCTTTTTTTGGTCATTTTGTTTCTTTTTTGGGGTCATTTTGTGTCTTTCTTTGGTCATTTTGTGTCTTTTTTTATCATTTTGTGGTCAATTTGTGTCTTTTTTGGTCATTTTGTTTCCCTTTTTTGGTCATTTTGTGTCTTTTTTAGTCATTTGTGTCTTTTTTTGGTAATTTTGTTTCTTTTTTGGGGTCATTTTGTGTCTTTTTTATCATTTTGTGGTCAATTTGTGTCTTTTTTGGTCATTTTGTTTCTTTTTTGGGGTCATTTTGTGTCTTTTTTATCATTTTGTGGTCAATTTGTGTCTTTTTTGGTAATTTTGTTTCCTTTTTTTGGTCATTTTGTGTCTTCTTTGGTCATTTTGTGTCTTTTTTTTATCATTTTGTGGTCAATTTGTGTCTTTTTTGGTCATTTTGTTTCCTTTTTTTGGTCATTTTGTTTCTTTTTTGTATGATCTGAACTGTGCATGTGAGATTGTGTTCAGTGAGTGGGGGTCACGGACAACATGCATGTTAAATTGGGGGTCGCGACTCAAAAAGGTTGAGAACTACTGATCTAGTGGACTGAGAAATGAATTGATGTTTAATTTCAATATGCAACATTATTGATTTTTAGAATTAAATATCCCCTAGTATGTCCATTTTTAGCTTTTATTAGTAAAAACATTTAATTCTAGTGGTGTTTTGATGGACGAATGGATGTTACAACACATGTCAGGGACTTAAATTGTTGAATTTTAAATAAAGCACCAAAAATAAGTTGAATTTGGTGTCGTACCACCGTCTCCATGGGAGCCCTGCTCCTCCGGTTCCTGTGTCGTTGTGCCGTTGGATATGGGAGGAGGTGAAAGGTCGTCGGTGGTCACTTGGTCTTTAGAAGCTGGTCGTTCTGAAATAAAACACATAAACCAAAGCACACACACGTCAGGATGTGCTCACACGTGGTACAGCTATTTGAATGTAGCCACACACACCTAAATACTGGAGATTTACTTCAAATCAATTTCTAATGCTAAAAACAAGAAAGCTATAAAAACTGTCTTTTTTTGGTCATTTTGTGTCTTTTTTTAGTCATTTTGTGTCTTTTGGTGTCTTTTTTGTCATTTAGTGTCTTTTTTTGTCATTTTGTGTCTTTTTTGGTCATTTTGTGTCTTTTTTTAGTCATTTAGTGTCTTTTGGTGTCTTTTTTTGTGATTTTGTGTCTTTTTTTGGTCATTTTGTGTCTTTTTTTAGTCCTTTAGTCCAACATAAAATGTGATTTTTAATCTTTTTGCAAATGTGCATTAATTTCAGAGTACACTGAGACATTAAACTGCATCATTTTCAATTAAATTCTGGAAAAGTTGGTGTGTTCTAAAACTTTTGACCAGTAGTGTATATATTTTTTTCTTTTATTATTATTTCACTACTATTGTTATTTTCATTTTCTAGTTATGTATTTATCTTTATTTTTGTATTATTTAGATGTTTCATAAATTTTATTAATGTAATGTTTACCCTGCTACTCCTGTTACTGTACTACTGCTGTATATGTTTAAATAAAAAAATTAAAATAAATTAAAAATTAAAAAAGTAGCCACACACACCTAGGTCGTCCAGGTAGACCGGTTCAAAGGTGCCGATGGGTTCGTTTAGATGGTTTGCGGGAACTTGGCGATGGAGGTCGAATGAGTACGTCTGGAAAAATAAACAGACGAGTCTTCACTTCACATGTAATGAGTGGGTGTCAATGGAAAATGTCACCGAAAATGTGCTTTTCTCACCCTGGAGACTCTCCGGAGGAAGTAGAGGATGACACACAGAACGATGATCACCAGGATGATCAACACCAGGATCACATAACCTGAAGGGAGACAGACTGTTTTATTTTATTAACATCAGCTATTAAGTTTAAACTTAGTGACACTTGTTTGAAATTAGTACAATAATACAATATATCATAATGTCATTATAGTATATATCCTACATATTTTAAATGAATTAATAAATATTCAAACATCACTGTGTCATAAAAAGTGACATGATCAAAGAGATTCATTAATTATTGAATTAAATAAAAATTAAATACAATTATATAATTATTAATTATTAAATAAATTAAATAAAATTGTTTATTAATAAAATTAAATAAAATTGTTTTCATGAGATTTAATAAAATACAAAACTTACATACGTTGTAAATAATATAATATATATATATATATATATATATATATATATATAATTATGTCATTATAGTATATATCCTACATATTTTAAATGAATTAATAAATATTCAAACATCACTGTGTCATAAAAAGTGACATGATCAAAGAGATTCATTAATTATTGAATTAAATAAAAATTAGTAATAAGTAATAATAAGTTCAGATTATTTTTAATAATTACTCAATTTTACAATTTGCTGTTTTTTCTTACACATCATTTCATTTTAATAATCATTTTAATAATCATTTTATATTTATTTGATTAAATTAATAATCATAATTATATTACATAGTAATAATAATATTTTGTATCAAACAGTGACAGTATGAAACAAAAAACGTTATTAAATAACATTTTATTATGAGAAACTTTATTTAATAAAGTACAAAAACCTGACTTTTATTTCAGAATTTATTGGGGTTGTTTTTTAAACTTACATGATATTTTCATATAGGGGTATTTGTTTTTTTTTATTTAAGACATTTTTTTCTAGAAATGATCTCCAAAGTTAAATCACATAATTACAAGAATCTGTCCATTTTTATTTCTTTATTTTTTCATTTAATGTGCTTCCATATAATAACATCAGAACAGAACATCAAGTGAGTTTTACACCTTTAAAAAAATTTTGAAAATAAAATAAAAATCTAGAATTACAATAAGTCAGTCTGATTAATAGTGTAACAGGAGCAATGATATAGGAAAGGAGAAAAAAGTAGCATAATAAATAATAAAATAGAATAGAGCATGCCGTTTTAGCCTGATAAATAATATTAATAAAATAAAAATAAAGCATTCTTACCCCAGGATGAACTACCCGTTTCTTCAATTATCACTAAAGAAGAAAGAGAGAAAGGTTAATGATGAACTCTTATTTATTATTTTATTATTATTTATTATTATGTTTAATTTAGGAGCCGATCCAAATCACAGGGCGGTTACACATATTATGCTGCATTCATGTGGTGTCAGAATAATCAGGAAAAGGAGTTTTCAACTTTGAAAATTGTTTTCTCAATGAAACTATTAATTGTTTCAGCAATAAAATGACAGAAAATTGTGATAGTTAAATTGTTGCATTTTGTGCCTGGGCATGGGGGAAATTTTTAAAAAATTGTAACAATTAATTCTCTAATTTCAGCTATGAATAAATAAAATGTAAAAAAAAAAAAAAAAAAAGTAATAAAATAATAATAATAATAATAATAATAATAAAAGTAAGTGAGTAAGTAAGTTGTAAAAAATGTAAATATAAATTAAAAATTGTTTTATAAATCATTAAAATAAAATAATGAATAAAAACAAAGTGTGTATGAATAACAAATACATTTAATAAATACATTTTATTTTGAAATTAGTTTTTTAAAATAGAATATCAATTTAATAAATTATTTAATTTATGAAATTTGTGCATGAATGAATAAATAAGTGTATAAATAAAAATATAAACCTGAGTGTGTGTTAATAATAAAATAAAATTTGTATGAATAAATGAATAAATCAAGTAAGAAAACTCATGAATAGTATGAGTAAATAAAGTAAATCAAAGTTGTAAATAAAATTTAAAAATGAAAAATAAATAAGGGATAAATACATTGTGCGTGAATGTGTGTGTGTGTGTGTGTGTGTGTGTTTGTGTGGTGTGTGTGTGTGTGTGTGCGTGCGTGGATGCTGTGTGTGTGTGTGTGAGAATGCTATGTGTCTCTGTGTGTGTGTGTGTGTGTGTGTGAGAATGCTATGTGTCTCTGTGTGTGTGTGTGTGTGTGTGTGTGTGAATGCTCTGTGTGTGGTGTGTGTGTGTGTGGGCTTGTATGTGTGTGTGTGAGCATGTGACTGCTATGTATGTGTGTGTGCGTGTGTGTGCGTGAATGTGTGTGTGAGTGTGTGTGTGTGTGTGTGTGTGTGTGTGAGAATGCTATGTGTCTGTGTGTGTGTGTGTGTGTGTGTGTGTGTTTGTGTGGTGTGTGTGTGTGTGTGTGCGTGCGTGAATGCTGTGTGTGTGTGTGTGTGTGTGTGTGTGTGGGCTTGTATGTGTGTGTGTGTGTGTGTGAGCATGTGACTGCTATGTATGTGTGTGCGTGAATGCTAGTATGTGTGTGTGTGTGTGTGTGTGTGTGTTTGTGTGGTGTGTGTGTGTGTGTGTGTGTGTGTGCGTGCGTGAATGCTGTGTGTGTGTGTGTGTGTGTGTGTGTGTGTGTGTGGGCTTGTATGTGTGTGTGTGTGAGCATGTGACTGCTATGTATGTGTGTGTGCGAGAATGCTAGTGTGTGTGTGTGCGTGTGTGTGTGTGAATGCTGTGTGTTTGTGTGTGTGTGTGTGTGTGTGTGCGTGAATGCTGTGTGTGTGTGTGTGTGTGTGTGTGTGTGTGTGTGTGCGTGCGTGTGTCTGTGTGTGTCGTGTGTGTGTGTGTGTGTGTGTGTGTGTGTGTGTGTGTGTGTGTGTGTGTGTGTGTGTGTGTGTGTGTGTGTGTTGCAGAGTCTTGTAGCAGTTGTGGTTTGAAACTCAGGAAGACAAACTGAGTCACGTGACTCTCACTCGACCATAATGTACCTGGTCCTAGCGAGGTGCCGGCTGTTGTCATGGCAACAGTCGTCACGACATCATCACCACCACCACCACCTCCTGGCAGCTCGCCAGGCGCCCTCGTGTCGTTCACTTCCTCTTTCGTTGTCGGCAACACACTTGTTGCTTCTCCTGGAGTCTGAAAAGATGTCAGAGAAAAATATAACTGATATTTACTTTATGTCTTTTACTAATTTAATCTAATCTATTTTCATTTTATTCAACTTTATAAAAAAGTTGTTTATATTATTATATTATTTATATGATGAGTGTAATACTTATTAAGTAAAGTAAATAAATAAATAGGTAAAATAAATAAAATTAAATAATTTGTATGTCAATGAGTAAATAAATAAAATGTTGCATACAATTGCATAAATAACTGAATTAATTAAATGCAAACAAATTAATTATTATTATTATCATTAAATTAAAATATTTTAATTCAAAATTGTGTTTGACTAAGTAATAGATGATTGAATAAATACATTCATAGATTTAAAAAATTGTAAAGGAGTTAAAAAAAATGAGTATAATGTTAACAAATAGATAAATATAAAACATTACATTTAAAAATGTTTTAAATGTGTGTATGAATTAGTTATTTAATAAATAAATACATAAATTATAGATTAAAAATGTATAAGTGAGTGAATAGATGTCAGAGAAAAATATAACTGATATTTACTTTATATCTTTTACAAATTTAATCTAATCTATTTTCATTTTATTCAACTTTATAAGAAAGTTGTTTATATTATTATATTATTTATATGATGAGTGTAATACTTATTAAGTAAAGTAAATAAATAAATAGGTAAAATAAATAAAATTAAATAATGTATATATCAATAAGTAAATATTTAATAAAAATTAAAAATAAAATAAAAACATAAAAAAATTCAAAAAATTGCATAAATAACTGAACAAATGAATTAATAAAATGTAAACAAATTAAAATGTTTTAATTTAAAATTGTGTTCGACTAAGTAATAGATGATTGAACAAATACATTAATAGATTTAAAAAATTGTAAATTATTTATATGATGAGTGTAATAATTATTAAGTAAAGTAAATAAATAAATAAATAGGTAAAATAAATAAAATTAAATAATTTGTATACCAATGAGTAAATAAATAGAATGTTCAAAAAATTGCATAAATAACTGAAAAAATTAATTAATAAAAATGTAAACAAATTAAAATATTTTAATTCAAAATTATGTTTGACTAAGTAATAGATGATTGAATAAATACATTAATAGATTTAAAAATCTTGAAAAAGAGATTTTAATCTCAATGAATTTTTACCTGGTTAAATAAAGGATATTGATTGAAAAAATTGCTAATGATTTTTAAATGAATATAATGTTAACAAATAAATAAATAAATATAAAACATTACATTTAAAAATTAATAATTTAGTAAATAAATAAATAAATGTAGAAAATGGTGTATAATTGAGTGAATAATTAAATAAAAAATTAATTAATTAAAGCATAAATAAATAAAATGTAAACATTTTTGAATGAATATGTGGATAAATAAATAAATGACGGAATAAATATATACAATTATCAAGAAAATGTACATAAAATGTGGCAGCTGTTACCGTAAAAGTTGGAGAAAACTGATCCGTTTCATTCACTGATGAGTTATTATTCTGAGGAGTGGACGGCGAGGTGGCGGCAGTTTCATCTGTTAACGGCGCCGGGGTCGGGGTCGGGGTAACAGTAGGATCTGAATCAGACACACAACGATAACCAGCGTTGTTCAAAGCTCAGTTCACACACATCAAAATATGAAGTAGTTCACATTAATTTGTTGTTCAAACTCGCTGACGTTTGTTTTCAGACCCAGCAGGCACACTGCAAAAAAAAGCCAACTTGTATTTTTTGGCCTAAAACAGTGATTTAAGTTGGTAAAAGTTCCAAATATAAATTATTGACATTTAGGGCAATAATGTAAGTTAGTACAACAAAGGAAGCCAGTTGTCTGCTCAAAAACAAGTTGGTGAGTTGTTGTTACTTATATCTTTAAGTTGGGGTTCACAACAAGGGACAATAGTTCTGATAACTCTTATTTCTTTGTTGGGAAATGCGGGAAAGTGGTGAAATTTGGTCATTAGCGAAAGCTAGCGGCTAACTGATGCTAGCGGCTAACTGATGCTAACGGCTAACTGATGCTAGCGGCTAACTGATGCTAGCAACTAACTGATGCTAGCGGCTAACTGACGCTAGCGGCTAACTGATGCTAGCGGCTAACTGATGCTAGCGGCTAACTGATGCTAGCGGCGCTGCTTGTTACAGCTACAAGAGTAGCCATTAGCGTATCAATGCTAACTCAAAATTGTGGTCGCAACATTAGCTGACATTTCATAGCGGCGTTACAATCGTGCCAATTCAGCACATTGCAGAAGTTAGCAGAAGTAAGGATTAAATGTTATTACAATGTAAAATTATAAGTTAGTACAACTTACAGTTGAGTTGACAAAAATCTGAATTCAGAGTTGAGCAAACTCAAAAACAAAACTTAAAATATTTATTTTAATTGTCGAACTTATAATTTTATCGAAGATTGTTGCCTTGAAATTTTGAGTTCACCCAACTTTTCTTTTTTTTGCAGTGTAAGTTTTTGCATAAAAATGTGCCACTGAGTAACCACGGTAACTGGTGACTTTCAGCTGAAAGCTTCCCTGGTTGCTCATAATAACTTAATGGCCTTAATTATAAACAAAGATGAATTTTCAACAAGATCTCCAACCTCTACGGCTGAATTGTTGTAAAAATAAAGCTGCAGTTTCTGTAAATTTAGTCTACAAAACCATTGATCTAGGTTAAGGGCTAAAAACGTCCTGCTTAAGTGTTATAAAAGACAGTTTAACCCATAAGAACCTATGGTGACACCCTTGTAACAAAAACTTTAAATCTTCTAGAATCTAAGATTAAACCCACACAACAATTATAACCCTTTAATAGTTTGTCCTGTATTGCATTTAACTTGTTCTGACCATATTTCCTGTCACAGTTTTGATATATGTTATGGAGATGCAAACAAAAAGGCAAATGGTTATTTGTTTTTATTTATTCTTATTTTGTTACTTAAAAACAAGTCTGAAAAATAATTTGTTGTTAAACAGCACTATTAATGTCACACTTTTGATAAATGTTGTGGAGATGCAAAGAAAAAGTCAAATTTGTGTTTCTGTAAGCAGAAAATGTCTAGTTTATTTATTTTAGAATTAGGAATATTATGAACACAAATACCATAAACGCCCAATGTAACGTTTATGTCACATCACAGATCTTTGACATTTAGGGGTAGTATTTTTTTTTAAATAACATCATAAATATGTTCTATGTGGTCCACTTGGTCTGTGGTATATCCCCCATAATTTACCTTTAAGGATTACTTGGTCTGGATTCTTATGGGTTAAACAGCAAATATGTGATATAAATAATAATAAATATATTTTATCCAAAGCGCTTCAAACTACAAACTGTGCTTATTCACCTGTTCACACACACATTCATTCTGGTGTTAGTGGCTACCAGGGCACACTGGTGCCACCTGAATTCATACACACACCAATGAACCGTAAACGTAAATATGAGTCATATTTTTATGCTTGTACGAACGGCCTACACCAGGGGTGGGCAATTTGTTTCCCCAAGGGGCCACATGACCAACACCACGAAGGTTGCAGGGGCCGGACCAAAACTCTGAACTAAATTCTGTTCAATATTAATGTAATGGCTTTATAAAATACAGTAAATTATCTGGTTTTGAGCTGCTACTGATAGGAATACATGTTATGATAAGACTGTTAATGTGGAGTAAATCAAATATAGCAGTAAAAAGTAGTAAATACTCCAATCACTGTATCACTTTAACATTTATTTTAAACACAACTGTAAATGTCCTTTAGCAAGGTTCCTATTTATGTTTTTGTATTATATAGCTTGTTTTTCATGTTTGTACATTTTCAAGGTGTTTTACAATGTTGTGATGCTTTTATTTTGAAAAGGTGCCGCCCAGTGTGAAACGGGTGCTTTCATTTTGAAAGGTAGTGACAGGAAATAACCGGTAGAACGGTTAAATGAAAAAACGAACGGTAAATAATAACGAGTGCGTCGTAATTCATATAAAGTTGATATAAAGTATGAAAAAGGCTTCTATAGTGGCTGACTGACAGGACACAAGGTTTGTTAGAGTTTATTTTATTCTGTCATACATATTAGTGGCTATATTTGTTGTCTTAACTATAGTAAAAGTGCTTGTTAGCTCTAGTGCTAATGATAATGTTTGCTATTTTTTTCAAAATAAAAGCACTGCGGTTGTATTGATTTCTAATTTCTGGGTAACCTCATGCGGGCCGGACAAGGACAGCCAACGGGCCGGATGTGGCCCGCATGCCGCCCAGTGCCCAGGTCTGGTATAAGTTCAGTTGCATTTTAACAAGTTTCCATTATTTAATCAGAAAATAAATTGCATGAAACTATTGAAAATGAAGGTTTACTCCCCTATCAGTAGGAATATATTTTTTCCAGATGGAAAAGGGCCAGAAAATGAAGTTTTGAGTGCTTTTTTGTGGCGCAAAATGTCAAAGCTGTTTCCTTTGGAAAAGTCTGCAAAAGGGTTTCAATATGGCCGCCTGGAGGTCATGTGGCAAATTAAAGCATTGCTATTGGTTCCCTATACTTTTCCCTCTTTTTTAAAGTATTGCATCACTCAAAAACATGCATTGTATGAATTTGACAGGCCAAAAATGGGGCAACACCGTACCATAGAGCAGCTATTCTCAACCTTGGGGTTCGGACCCCAATTGGGGTCGCGAGATGATTTCTGGGGGTCGCCAAATCATTTTGGAAGTCAGCTCTGTCTCCACTGTGTTAAAGTGTTCATGTGTTTGTCTTTTTGGTAACTTAATTTCTTTTTGTGGTCAATTTGTGTCTTTTTTGGTCATTTTGTGCCTTTTTTCGATCATTTAGTGGCCAATTTGTGTCTTTTTTGGTCATTTTGTGTCTTTTTTTGGGTGATCTGAACTGTGCCATAGAGGGTTAAATTGCGTCGATTCAAATTTTGAATTGACGCTTCACTGAAACACATTCTTATCAAGGATCTTCTAACTAGAAACGTTGGACTCACAAAGCTGAGCTGAATCTCAAATTTACCTCCAGGTTCCAGCTTTTAGATGATGTACAACATCTCTATGTGACGTCTACTTTTGACCTGCTATCTCCCCCTA
The DNA here is from genome assembly GCF_030273125.1 of Centropristis striata. Taxonomy (NCBI): domain Eukaryota; kingdom Metazoa; phylum Chordata; class Actinopteri; order Perciformes; family Serranidae; genus Centropristis; species Centropristis striata. The sequence continues at coordinate 33,470,431 of NC_081533.1, forward strand.
AAAACCCACCGCCCACCAGTAACCCAATGGTGTCTGTTGGGAGGGTCGATGCCCCCGTAGAAAACATTATTAGACTTCACATCATGATTATTACCTGGTGGCCCAGCAGTTTGTTCATCTTGTCCAATGGAGACCGTAGAAAATACTAGAACTGAAACAGAAAGAAGAAACAAACAACAACATAAATAGAAACCAAACTCCACATAATGTAATATTAAGAGTACTTTAAGTACCCCGAGTTGGTTTCCTTTAAACAAAACGCAAAAAAGACACTTTATCATAGAAAGAAACTGTAAAAGCAGGTTTTATTGTCGGAGTTTGAACTTTCCTAACCAACACGAAGCTTTAAATGTTGATATTTGTGTCAGAATCTCTTTATTCTACATGTGTCATTTAAAATAAAGTGTTTGCACTAACCAGATCCTGTTAAAAACATTAAATTCTGCAAATATTCACTGAGAATCTGTTTACACAGAGCAGAGAGGAGAGGACAGGAGAGGCTGTTTACACAGAGCAGAGAGGAGAGGACAGGAGAGGCTGTTTACACAGAGCAGAGAGGAGAGGACAGGAGAGGCTGGAAACATGATTAATAATAATAATACTTCAATATGTACAATATGTGGAGAAAACTGGTCATTTTATTTAGGTTTTTATACATTTTGTGTCTTTTTTGGTATTTCCGTAGGGTTTTTTACAACATTTGTGACTCTTGGAAAGGTGTTTATATATAAATTCCATTTTATTCAAATTTTTAAAAGATAATTTATGAGGGAAATTCAACTTGAGTTTCTTCTTTTTTTATTTTCTGTCATTCTTACTGTGTTATTCTGCACAAAGACATGTTTGAGTTATAGATTTATAGAGAGTTTATATGTTGCAGAGAAACACAAGATACAAGACAAACAAAAGAGGAGAATGTAAAAAAGAGCAATAACAAAAAAACGTCCTGAAACGTCTTTTTGGGGGTTCAGAGATTTAAACTAAAGACACAAATGTGCATAAAACAAGAAAACAGAACATAAAATAACACAAATATGTCGTAGTTTTGCTTCACAGATCTGCTGCTGCAACAAGTTTGCAAATGTGTGAAAAAGTCGACCGCTGATGTGAAAAGGAGGGCAGAGACATTAAAAAAAGGGCAGGACAGTAGATAAATAAATAAATAATTAAAAATAAATAATATGTTTAAACATTAATTCCATTAATTGTGACCTCTGACCTTTGACCTCTGTACTGCCGGTTGCTTTGTGATGTAGAAACTGAATCATCCATAATATCTTCTGATTTATTTTATATTTTATTATGTAATACATTGATTTTTTTATATTATATGTGACATATATTCATATTAAAATATATAAAATATATAATTTATATATAATATAAAATATTTAATATTTACACACGTTCTTTATATTTTCTGTATCTTAACAAATCAGTCTTGTTTAGAAAGAAATGGATAACATAATTAACTGATACCCCCATAATTTAGATTATATATTTGTTATATGTGTGTGTGTGTGTGTGTGTGTGTGTGTGTGTGTGTGTGTGTGTGTGTGTGTGTTGTATATATTGTTTGTAGCTTTAAATTGAACAGAAAAAATGCATTCATTTTGAACATTTAAGTCTGTAAAAAAATCTTTTGATTAATTTTTATAGTTTATTATGTCTTGCAGTATTTGATATACATTCATATCAGTGTGCAAAATATTTTATTTGGCTAAACAAACGAGAAGTTATTGTATAAAATAATTATCTTTTGTCCTATTTTTATATTAAATAGAGAAAATCAAAATAACCGGCAAAACCTGCATTATTTTGCAAATTTAAAGCGGAATAAATGAGCCTGAAGTAAAAAAAAAAAGGACAAGAAAAGCCTGCTAAATATAAAAATAATAATAAATGGTAAAAAAATAATAATAAATAGTAAAAAAATAATAATAATAATGCGGGATTCAAATTAACAATGTGCATTTTGCTGTTTTTTTGCTTTCTAATATCCTAATAATTCACATTTAGTCACTTATTTTTCACTCATCGCAGCGTTTGTGTGCTTCCTGTTACTTTCTGCATGTACGAGTCGCTCCTTGAGTCTTTGAATTACCTTGAAAATCATTCAAACATATTCAGGTGTGTGTTTAATACTGAATCAAGGCCTTGAAAGTGTTGGTGCATTAAATAAAATAGCAGTGGAATTGGTTGAATTAGCGATCTCATCAAAAATGGACATGATCAGGAGAGAAACCACGCGGCTGTGTGAAAAACAATCTCAACCGAAGACTGGAAAGGTTTGAAAAAATTGAGGGCGGGAGCTCTCTTTTTTTCTGCTGCGTTCCTCTTTTGCATTTCTACTCAACTCATATAAATTTAACATACTTGTATTAACACGCAGAAGTAAACAGCAGTAAGTTTGCGGTGTGAACTCACCGAGGAAGCCGAGGCGACTCCACAGCTTCATCATGCTGACAAATTCACTTCTCTTTCTCTTAAAATATGTTGTCAAAGATCATCGGCCAGGCTGTGAACTCCAGCGTGGTTTTTTTAGTTTATTTTGTTCCTTTTTCCACGAAGCCTCTTCCTCAACTTCAACTCTCGCTTCTTGGTGAGCTCTCTGCTCTTTGCGCTCTCTTCCTCTACGCCCCCTCCCCCTTTCCCTCTCTCTCTCTCTCTCTCTCTCTCTTTCTTTCTCTCTCTCGTCTTACCTGCTGCTAAAAAAAGACACAAAATGACAAAAAAAGACACCAAAAGACACAAAATGACTAAAAAAAGACACAAAATGACCAAAAAAAGAAACAAAATGACCAAAAAAAGACACCAAAAGACACAAAATGACTAAAAAAAGACACCAAAAGACACAAAATGACTAAAAAAAGACACAAAATTACAAAAAAAGACACCAAAAGACACAAAATGACTAAAAAAAGACACAAAATGACTAAAAAAAGACACAAAATTACCAAAAAAAGAAACAAAATGACCAAAAAAAGACACCAAAAGGCACAAAATGACCAAAAAAAGACACAAAATGACTTACAAAGACATGAAAAGAAATCAAAAATGGACAAAATAGCCCAAGACTCCATAGAGTTAAGTTGTTAACCCATTTCTTGTTCCCTGAAAAAGGCCTACTTGTATAATTCTGAAATGTACATTATTTTTCAGTTTTGGTTAAGCTTAAACTTTTGACCGGTAGTGTATAAACACTTTTCCAAGTGTCCACAGGCGTCACAAATGTTGTTAAAACAAAACAAAACAACAACAACACAAAATTACCAAAAATGTAAAAAAATAAAATAAAATAAACAAAAACTACATAAAATGACCAAAATGGGGCGGCTGTGGCTCAGTTGGTAGAGTGGGTTTCCCACCGATCGAAGGGTTGGTGGTTCGATCCCTGACCGTCGCAGCCAACATGTCGAAGTATCCTTGAGCAAGATACTGAACCCCAAATTGCTCCCGATGCTGCGTTCATCGGTGTGTGAATGAATTCCCAATGGTGGCAGGTGGCACCGTTTAGGGTAGCCTCTGCCACCAGTATGAATGTGTGGGTGAATGAGTCAGTCTGTAGTGTAAAGCGCTTTGAGAGGTCGCAAAGCGCTAAATAAGTGCAGGTCCATTTACCAAAACAGTTTTCTCCACATATTGAAGTATTATTATTATTAGTCATATTTCTGGCCTCTCCTGTCCTCTCCTCTCTGCTCTGTGTAAACAGCCTGTCCTGTCCTCTCCTCTCTGCTCTGTGTAAACAGCCTCTCCTGTCCTCTCCTCTCTGCTCTGTGTAAACAGCCTCTCCTGTCCTCTCCTCTCTGCTCTGTGTAAACAGATTCTCAGCAGAATCAATCATGTCTTCACAGTGTCTCTGAGGAGAATTTAATGTTTTTAACAGGATCTGGTTAGTGCAAACGCTGTCATTATTTTATGTTTTGTTGTTTGTTGTTTTAGTTTTTTAGTTACTTTTTCTCATAGAAACAATATAACCCATGAAGATAATTATTCTGACCATACTTTTGATTTTTACTGTTTCTTTCTATGATACATGGTGTATTATTGCCCCTGTGTCCCCCATGCAGAAAGCCAGTTTCATAAATAAATGTTTTTTTTTCCCGTTTTGGGATTTTCCCTTGCCAGACCTTACCACCTGATATGAGTCACTACATCTACGTGCATGCTAATATTCTGAATAAGACAATCTTCTGAAACTGAAACACATCATGCCGAGGCATTTGGATATTCTGAATTCATTCTGCAGATATTATTCTGGTTTTAGAAGCAATCTTTGCTTTCAGTCAGCTCTGCACAAACCAACTGTTGGGTCCATTAATGTTGCATGGCCCAACAAAAAGCCTACATTCTTGACTGCACAGCAAAAAAGCCAACTTGTATTTTTTGGCCTAAAACAGTGATTTCAGTTGGTAAAACTTTGAAATATAAATTATTGACATTTAGGGCAATAATGTAAGTTAGCACAACAAAGGAAGCCAGTTGTATGCTCAAAAACAAGTTGGTGAGTTGTTGTTACTTATATCTTTAAGTTGGGGTTCACAACAAGGGACAATAGTTCTGATAACTCTTATTTCTTTGTTGGGAAATTCGGTCATTAGCGAAAGCTAGCGGCTAACTGATGCTCGCGGCTAACTGATGCTAGCGGCTAACTGATGCTAGCGGCGCTGCTTGTTACAGCTACAAGAGCAGCCATTAGCATATCAATGCTAACTCAAAATTGTGGTTGCAACATTAGCTGACAATGTGAAATTATAAGCTAGTACAATATACAGTTGAGTTGACAAAAATCTGAATTCAGAGTCAAAAACAAAACTTAAAATATTTAGTTTAATCGTCCAACTTAAAATTTTATGGAAGTTTGTTGCCTTGAAATTTTAAGTTCACCCAACTTTTTTCTTTTTTTTTGCAGTGCCTGGGTTCTTATGGGTTAAAAGCTAAATCTTTAGTGCATGGAAAATGTGTCACTTTTGTGGCAGAATAGGGGGAAAATCCCTCCAAACACCTAAAAAAGGCTGTAGTTGTTACAGATTAATGCCCATGCTTTTGGAATGAGATGCTCACCAGTCACATATGGTTTTAACATTTAGGTGCCCACACTTTGGCCATTTCTCTCTTCTTGCTTTTCTTGTTTATGGTACTTTCCGCCCACTACAATCTGTTTTTTCTCTCTACCTTAACCTTTCCTCTTTATGCTATGCTATGCCTTAACATGGCCTCACTCTCTGTGCCTCTCGGCCCTCTAAATCTCTCTCGGTATCACTCAGTATTCAGGAACTGAGTCATCGACCGCAGCGCGAGCTTCAGAGATACACAGGATGCCACTGTACCTCAGTTTTTTTTTTCGGCTTCTCAACTCATAATTCTCACTTTGTCATGTTTGAGGCCACAGCACAGAGTACAGACGACCTTTAACAGCAACATAAGTCATTTTTAAACTACAGAATGGCTAATTTTATTCAAAAGGCTATTAAAACCAAGGAAAATAATTCATGTTTACACACTTTTTCTTAACAAATCAGACTTACTATTCAAATAAACTCCATGGAATATGTTTAAAAATGATAATGCATGCTTACTTTTCCTTTGACACTTTTTTACATACCATTAATTTTCAACTCTTTTAATTGTTTACATTTTCACACATCACGTGAAGACTTTAATGCTTCTCTACAAGTTGAAAAAATAATCTAGAATTTCTTGATTTGGTGTAATTTTTTTGTTTTGTTTTTGATAACTGGACAAACATTTAAGTTAAGATGTCTACAGCAGTTTTATTTGGTTTAAAAAATGTCAGGTTTTATAGTCTGCTGTGGCGGAAGATGGCCACACAAATCTACACGTATTATATTTCAGAATTAGCACTAAAATGTAAAAAAAAAAAAAACAAATAAATAAGTTGTTCTAAAGTACTGTGAAGCATCAACAATATCCCCAAATCGTCTGTATATTAAATGTTAAAAATGTCAAGTGCCATCAAGGTTATATCCCATAAAAGTTAAAAATATAATAATTATACTTTGCAGCAGCGACACTTTAAGACATTGAATCATTATTAATACTACACAACTAAATATAATCTTGAAAAATCTGTATTGATGACACACTTTTGCTCTTTAACTTTGAGAAAATGTTTATTTGTGGTTACTTCACAGTGATTATTAGATCAGAGATAACAGGCCACATCATCTGCATAGAGTCTAGACAGAATGGTCCCAAAAGTGAAAGTGGGGAGCATTTATGGGTACAAGTCGTAAACCTACTTACTTTACTTATTCCAAGGGTGCTGAATCCCAAAAAAAATGGTTCCCAAGCGGAAATTTTTAGTTTTTGACCTTCTCATTTGCATATTAAAATGGCGGCCGTTGGTCGTTGGACCATTGTCCCCTTAGTTTTTTTGTAAGTAGGCAATCAAAGATGAGGAGATTAAGTTTCTAGATCTATAGTCTAGGGTCAAAACAAGGATATAGTGGAGGCTCAGTGTCTTTTTATATGTATATATAGATATATATATCTATATATATAGATATATATATATAGATATATATATATATGCAAAATACCAACTTTTAAGGTTAAATTAAGCATTATTTGTGTCATTCTTTTAAAATATAAATATTCAATCAATATCACTTTTAAATATTCCAGTTGGTATTTTGCATATATATATATATATATATATATATATATATATATATATATATATATATATATATATATATATATATATATATATATATATATATATATATATAAAAAGACACTGAGCCTCCACTATATCCTTGCTCTGACTCTAGACTATAGATCTAGAAACTTAATTTCCTCATCTTTGATTGCCTACTTACAAAAAAACTTGGGGAAATGGTCCAACGACTGAGCAAGATGGGCATTTGATACAAATTAGAAGGTCAAAAACTCAAAATTTCGCTTGGAAACTATTTTTTTTGGACTCCCTTGAGATATGTAAGGTAGGCCCGTTCCCGACTTGTACCCATAAATGCTCCTCACTTCTTATAGGAGGCCTTTATTCTGAAATCCGTCTAGACTAATAGAGACGAAGCACAAGAACTCTGGCAAGCAATCCTCAGGTCATGTCATAGAAACAAAATCCTTTTTTTTTAAAATGCTAAGATGAAGTAAGCCAAGAGAACGTAGAGCAGATGGAGTGGTTTGAGGTTAGCTGGGGAGGAAGTAGAGGCGTCCTTGGTAGTGTTGCTGCTCTCCAAAGTTGAAATGTCTGTGACAGATGAAGGTAGAGATAGAGACAACAGATGAGCCACTAAAATGTAAATAGCTATAACTGACATTGCAAACATACACTACCGGTCAAAAGTTTTAGAACACCCCAATTTTTCCAGTTTTTTATTGAAATTCAAGCAGTTCAAGTCAAATGAACAGCTTGAAAGGGTCCAAAGGTAAGTGGTGAACTGCCAGAGGTAAATAAAAAAAGGTAAGCTTAACCAAAACTGGAAAATAATGTACATTTCAGAATTATACAAGTAGGCCTTTTTCAGGGAACAAGAAATGGGTTAACAACTTAACTCTATGGAGTCTTGGGCTATTTTGTCCATTTTTGAATTCTTTTCATGTCTTTGTTAGTCATTTTGTGTCTTTTGTTGTCATTTTGTGTCTTTTTTTTGTCATTTTGTGTCTTTTTTTAGTCATTTTGTGTCTTTTGGTGTCTTTTTTTGGTCATTTTGTGTCTTTTTTTGGTCATTTTGTGTCTTTTGGTGTCTTTTTTTGTCATTTTGTGTCTTTTTTTGGTCATTTTGTGTCTTTTTTAAGTCATTTTGTGTCTTTTGGTGTCTTTTTTTGTCATTTTGTGTCTTTTTTTGGTCATTTTGTGTCTTTTTTTAGTCATTTTGTGTCTTTTGGTGTCTTTTTTTGGTCATTTTGTGTCTTTTTTTAGTCATTTTGTGTCTTTTGGTGTCTTTTTTTGTCATTTTGTGTCTTTTTTTGGTCATTTTGGGTCTTTTTTTAGTCATTTTGTGTCTTTTGGTGTCTTTTTTGTCATTTTGTGTCTTTTTTTGGTCATTTTGTGTCTTTTTTTAGTCATTTTGTGTCTTTTTTTGGTCATTTTGTGTCTTTTTTTAGTCCTTTAGTCCAACATAAAATGTGATTTTGAATCTTTTTTTTTTTACTTTCAAAACACTATCATGCTCAATAAAGAATTTTAAATGTTGCAAATGTGCATTAATTTCAGAGTACACTGAGACATTAAACTGCATAATTTTCAATTAAATTCTGGAAAAGTTGGTGTGTTCTAAAACTTTTGACCAGTAGTGTAGTTTAAAAGTGAATATGGACCAGAGAAAACGAAGGTTACCTGAGGAGGAACGATAGGACGGGTCATCTAGATACGGTGCCGGGATATCTGAAAAGTTGTCAGGTACCAATAGGCCGTAACCACCGCTGTATTCATCACTCTCCATGTCTGAATCATCCTCGTCATCATCCTCGTTGCTGCTCTCCAAAGTTGAAATGTCTGTGACAGATGAAGGTAGAGATAGAGACAACAGATGAGCCACTAAAATGTAAATAGCTATAACTGACATTGCAAACATACACTACCGGTCAAAAGTTTTAGAACACCCCAATTTTTCCAGTTTTTTATTGAAATTCAAGCAGTTCAAGTCAAATGAACAGCTTGAAAGGGTCCAAAGGTAAGTGGTGAACTGCCAGAGGTAAATAAAAAAAGGTAAGCTTAACCAAAACTGGAAAATAATGTACATTTCAGAATTATACAAGTAGGCCTTTTTCAGGGAACAAGAAATGGGTTAACAACTTAACTCTATGGAGTCTTGGGCTATTTTGTCCATTTTTGAATTCTTTTCATGTCTTTGTTCGTCATTTTGTGTCTTTTGTTGTCATTTTGTGTCTTTTTTTTGTCATTTTGTGTCTTTTTTTAGTCATTTTGTGTCTTTTGGTGTCTTTTTTTGGTCATTTTGTGTCTTTTTTTGGTCATTTTGTGTCTTTTGGTGTCTTTTTTTGTCATTTTGTGTCTTTTTTTGGTCATTTTGTGTCTTTTTTAAGTCATTTTGTGTCTTTTGGTGTCTTTTTTTGTCATTTTGTGTCTTTTTTTGGTCATTTTGTGTCTTTTTTTAGTCATTTTGTGTCTTTTGGTGTCTTTTTTTGGTCATTTTGTGTCTTTTTTTAGTCATTTTGTGTCTTTTTTTGGTCATTTTGTGTCTTTTTTTAGTCCTTTAGTCCAACATAAAATGTGATTTTGAATCTTTTTTTTTTTACTTTCAAAACACTATCATGCTCAATAAAGAATTTTAAATGTTGCAAATGTGCATTAATTTCAGAGTACACTGAGACATTAAACTGCATAATTTTCAATTAAATTCTGGAAAAGTTGGTGTGTTCTAAAACTTTTGACCAGTAGTGTAGTTTAAAAGTGAATATGGACCAGAGAAAACGAAGGTTACCTGAGGAGGAACGATAGGACGGGTCATCTAGATACGGTGCCGGGATATCTGAAAAGTTGTCAGGTACCAATAGGCCGTAACCACCGCTGTATTCATCACTCTCCATGTCTGAATCATCCTCGTCATCACCACGACTATCGACAGATCCACTTGATAACATGACTGCAGCTCCTACAGGTAAATAAGGACAGAAAGAGCAATTAAAATACAACTGTAATTGTTAAAATTGACCTCACTGCAGGGTGAATGAGTTATAGACTGTGAGTGGTTTCAATGGAAATTGGCTTTAAGTGGTAGATAAAAACAATGATCGGTGAAAAGCCTGAAAAATATACAGAATTTTAGCATTAGTAGTTAAGTTAAGGATGTTGTATGGCAGGGGTGTCAAACTAATTTTATTTGGCCCGCGAGGCAATACCAAATTATAATATTATTATTGTACTATAAAAGCTGACCCGCCGGTATTATACGGCGCATTTACCGCTAATACTATTAGAAAAGGAAACAAAATGACTAAAAAAAGACACAAAATTACAACAAAAAAAAAATGACCAAAAAAAGACACAAAATGACTAAAAAAAAGACACAAAGTGATCAAAAAAGACACAAAATTACAAAAAAAGACACAAGATGACCAAAAAAGACACAAAATTACCCAAAAAAGGAACCAAAATTCCCAAAAAAGACACAAATTGACCACAAAATGATTAAAAAAAGACACAAAATGACCAAAAAGACACAACATGACAAAAAAAAGACACAAAATTACCCAAAAAAGGAAACAAAATTCCAAAATGCCCGCAGTGTAATTTTACTTGGCCCGCGAGGCAATACCAAATTATTATATTATTATTGTACTTTTATTATTTATTTTATTTTTTTATTTATTATTATTTATTATTGTACTGTATTTTTTTATTTAATAAATTAATGACATTGATGTGTTTTTTATTTGAAATTTGATTTTGCATGTCTGCACTATTTAGTTATATATTGTATGTTTATAAGCGTTGCTGGTTCCATATTTAATGTTAAAGCAAAACATGTTTGGTATATATTAAAAGGTTTATTTGTTCCGCGATTTTATTCAAGTTTTAAATTTTGGCCCATTGTGTATTTGACTTAGATAGTTAGACTTTCATTAATGATCTGTCACCTTAATTGCACCATAAATAAGATTGTCCCCATACTCTAAAATGCCCTGGTTTTTTTTTTGTTGTTTTTTTTGACAAATTGCCAGCAATTTAGAAAAACTCTTTGTTGCATTTTGGAACAAAAGATTGATTGTGAAATTAGCTTCTGCCAGCCAGTCAGGGCCCATGATAAAGAAAAGCTTGTTGGCATCGCATTATATATTTTCAAGGAATGAAGGAGGTCCTATTATGGATCCCTGTGGAACGCCACAAGCACTTTCATTCAATACTACAGACTTCTTCCTGTGAAATATGAAGTATTAATGGGATGATGGGCATTTTCATGAAGTATCAGAGGTGTTAGTTACGGAAGATGTATCAAGAGAAGCAATATCATTTAAAAAAATCCTGGTACACAAACTTTTTAAAATTCCTCTTAACAACTAAATGAGGCTTTAATTTTACTTGTTTAACATCTCTAATACAAGCAATATGACAATGGTCACTAAAATCAAGCGGGAGAAGCCCAGATGTCCGGCCCGCGTGAGGTTACCCAGAAATTAGAAATCAATATAACCGCAGTGCTTTTATTTTGAAAAAAATAACAAACATTATATATAGCAATAGCAAACATTAGCATTAGCATTGAGCTAACAAGCACTTTTACTATAGTTAAGACAACAAATATAGCCACTAATATATATGAGAGAATAAAATAAACTCATATATAGAAGCCTTTTGATACTTTATATCAACTTTATATGAATTACTACGCACTCGTTATTATTTACTGTTCGTTTTTTCATTTAACCGTTCCACCTGTTACTTCCTGTCACTACCTTTCAAAATTAAAGCACCCGTTTCACACTGGACAACACCTTTTCAAAATAAAAGCATCACAACATTGTAAAACACCTTGAAAATGTACAAACATGAAAAAACAAGCTATATAAAACAAAAACACCAATATGAACCTTACTAAAGGTCATTTACAGTCGTGTTTAAAATAAATGTTAAAGTGATATAGTGATTGGAGTATTTACTACTTTTTACTGCTATATTTGATTTACTCCACATTAACAGTCTCATCATAACATGTGTTCCTATCAGTAGCAGCTCAAAACCAGATAATTTACTGTATTTTATAAAGCGATTACATTAATATTGAGCAGAATTTAGTTCAGAGTTTTGGTCCGGCCCCTGCAACCTTCGTGGTATTGGTCATGAGGCCCCTTGGGGAAATTAATTGCCCACCCCTGATCTTAAGGAGACACTTAAAGCCAAGTATTCAAAGCATGTTGGCATGGCCACAGAGTCAACAACAGCTACAGAAAAACTCTTCCTAACATAAATGGCCACACCACCACCTCTTGTAGGCTGACATCTATCTGTTGTGAAACCATGATAACCATCAAGAGCAATATCATTATCACCCACTTGATCAGTTAGCCAAGTTTCAGAAAGTACAAGGAAGTTTGCAAATTAAAGAGCCAGAGCAGGTTGATTAAACTCAGTTGGCTTTTTTTTTGGTTTATTCATGAAACAACAAATAGGTACATAGAGAAAAAGATATAAATTACTGCTATTAACTGATATTTTTTTACTAGATTTGACTTTGGTTAATATTCACAATATATGATTTGGAAAACATTAAAGAAATTTAACATTTTTTCCAGATTTACCAGACTGATTGACTCTTTAAATCCTCATGTCTGGACGGACCCTGTCGTGCCATTTTTTTAATTTATTTTTTGTTATTAAACTTTTTATTTGAAGAAAAACAAAACAGCACATACATGTTGCTCTACATCTTGTAAACATGTCAAGTCTTTTCATCAAAACATAAAAAGAAAGAAATGGTTTTAAAAAAATAAAATAAAAATAAATAATATACACTACTGGTCAAAAGTTTTAGAACACACCAACTTTTCCAGAATTTAATTGAAAATGATGCAGTTTAATGTCTCAGTGTACTCTGAAATTAATGCACATTTGCAACATTTAAAAAAAAAAGATTCAAAATCACATTTTATGGACCAAGGGACTAAAAAAAGACACAAAATGACTAAAAAAAGACACAAAATGACAAAAAAGACACCAAAAGACACAAAATGACTAAAAAAAGACACAAAATGACAAAAAAAATACACAAAATGACTAAAAAAAGACACAAAATGACACAAAAAAGACACAAAATGACCAAAAAAAGACACAAAATGACTAAAAAAAGACACAAAATGACACAAAAAAGACACAAAATGACCAAAAAAAGACACCAAAAGACACAAAATGACAAAAAAAGACACAAAATGACAAAAAAAGACACCAAAAGACACAAAATGACTAAAAAAAGACACAAAATGACAAAAAAAGACACAAAATGACTAAAAAAAAGACACAAAATGACTTACAAAGACATGAAAAGAATTCAAAAATGGACAAAATAGCCCAAGACTCCATAGAGTTAAGTTGTTAACCCATTTCTTGTTCCCTGAAAAAGGCCTACTTGTATAATTCTGAAATGTACATTATTTTCCAGTTTTGGTTAAGCTTACCTTTTTTTATTTACCTCTGGCAGTTCACCACTTACCTTTGGACCCTTTCAAGCTGTTCATTTGACTTGAAGGACTTGAAAAATCACATCCTTGCAAAAGCATTTAAACTCTATCACAATACTCTTACAAAGACATACTTATACCTAAATTGATGACATTATAACACCCTTAATAACAGTGAGTTTATCTGCCCCATGTAAACCTTCCTTCATCCATGAACCATGGGGTGATAACATTATGTCGTGTCATTTTAAAGCGAACAGACTCACCGACAGCCCATATCAGCAGGTAAAGCTTCACCGTTGGCACCAACATCACTTCCTGCTCTTTTCTTCTTCTGCTCCTCCAAATGTTGAGTGAAAACCTCAGAGTGCCAAAGCCTCTCCAGCTGACTGCAGGTTGGCAGCGTGTCTCTGCTGTCTGCCTCCTCACATCTCCGTTTAACTGTACGCACTTTACCAAAGCAGGAACTAACTACCCACAGACTGTAAGGAAGGAAATTGTTCAGACTCAACTCATCTCTGCTGTTATCTTTACATTAGTAAAGTATCTCAGTGATGTCTGTTTTATATTAAATACACCAACGGAAGAAGTATTCAGCTCCTTTACTTCAGTTAACGAACTCATTTTTTGGTGTCTGTCCCTGTTAATTGGTTAATTAGTTGCTGCTGCTATAGAAAACATTTGAAATCGGGTCGATTTTTACCTTGAGGACATCAGGAAGGTTAAACCATTTAATTTACAGTACTATCTCAACAACTTTGTGTCTTTTGGTGTCTTTTTTTGTCATTTTGTGTCTTTTTTTGGTCATTTTGTGTCTTTTTTTGGTCATTTTGTGTCTTTTTTTAGTCATTTTGTGTCTTTTGATGTCTTTTTTGTCATTTTGTGTCTTTTTTTGGTCATTTTGTGTCTTTTTTTTGTCATTTTGTGTCTTTTTTTAGTCATTTTGTGTCTTATGGTGTCTTTTTCTGTCATTTTGTGTCTTTTTTTAGTCATTTTGTGTCTTTTTTTAGTCATTTTGTGTCTTTTGGTGTCTTTTTTTGTCATTTTGTGTCTTTTTATGGTCATTTTGTGTCTTTTGGTGTCTTTTTTGTCATTTTGTGTCTTTTTTTGGTCATTTTGTGTCTTTTTTTTAGTCTTTTAGTCCAACATAAAATGTGGTTTTGAATCTTTTTTTTTACTTTCAAAACACTATCATGCTCAATAAAGAATTTTAAATGTTGCAAATGTGCATTAATTTCAGAGTACACTGAGACATTAAACTGCATCATTTTCAATTAAATTCTGGAAAACTTTTGACCAGTCGTGTATATTTCAACTAAATAAGATGTTACTAATTTAACTATAATCATAATTTTTACTGGGCTCCAAAGGCCTCCAGCACTAAATTTACATTTCTCCTTTTTTTGTAGATTTTATTTAAAATAATGGTATGATACATTTTATTTATTTAACAGCAATTATAATAATATAATAATAGTAATTTATACATTTTTCATGACCTGCTTCATGAATTGCTTTATATGCATGGTACAAAATAAATATATAAAAAAATAAAGATTTATATAAATCTAAAATAAATAAAATACAAAGAAAAAATTATACGAAAATAACACAGTTTTAGGAACAAAAAAGTGATTAGTTAAAAGTGCAAACAAATGCAAAATATTATATAAATAAAGGAAGCGATATCATGAGTTTTTTTATACTTTTTATTTAAGATTATAGTCTCACTGATATTCTTAAATTTAACAGAAATATTCAAATGCTTATTAAATTATTATTAATTATAATAACTTTTAAAGACCTATATGAATCAGTTTGTATGCTGTTAATGCATGGTATAAAATAACAAAATGATGTATTTTATATATTTGATTAAAAAATAAAATATGTTTTCACTCATTTAAAATTAAAAACAATAAAAAAAATATTACTTTGTACTTTAGTAATTCACATGTTAAAGGGGTTAAAAGAATAGTTCAACATTTTAAAATATATTTGTTTTCTTGCCAAGAGAATCATAAGTTTCTTTATTTGTTTCTGGATATTTTTTTTAATTTTATTTTATATTATTATTTTTTTAAATTTTCCTTCCATTCTTGTTATTTATTACCACACATATCACATAATTACAAGAAAAGACACTTTTGAGCACCATTCATACATTTAAATACTTTATCTGCTCTTTTTAAATTACTGCATCATGTGAATAACAAACAAATACAAGAAGAAACAAACAAACAAACAAATCAACGTTTTCTGGCTTTTCTGAAAATCAGAAGTTTTATTATTTTCGCGTCATTTTGGCAATAATTTATTCCAAAAGAGACAGTAAAAAGAAGAAACATGTTCCAGCTGGGCTTCACCAGCAGGTGGTGCCACCAACACAGCAGCAACACGTCTCCATGGTAACGCTCATTGTCTCCATGGTAACGCAGTTCATCAAATGATCACCACAGGAGCATGACAGTGAATCAGTTCACTTTTTCTCAGGAGAAAAAGGACAAAAATGGTAGAAAATTGTCCCAAAAATCACAAACATTAAATTAAAAACACTTATACGCTTGATTGGTTTGATTTGAAATGAGATCAGATATTTAAATATTAAATTAAAATACACTATTTGCAACAAAATCTCTGTCGTTTAAAATAAGGCTTCAGCGTTAATCTGTGCAGATAAAGACACAAGAACACAAACAGGTTGACCAAATAGGTTACAGATGGTTTAACCCTTTCTTTTTTTTTCATTTTCTGTTCTAAAATTGCACAAATCCTGTCCAAAGTGCTACAAAAGTCCACAAATATCAGCTGTTACAGTAAGAAATGAATCAAGATTGAAACAAGTAATGAAATATACACTACCGGTCAAAAGTTTTAGAACACCAAAAAAGGTAAGCTTAACCAAAACTGGAAAATAATGTACATTTCAGAATTATACAAGTAGGCCTTTTTCAGGGAACAAGAAATGGGTTAACAACTTAACTCTATGGAGTCTTGGGCTATTTTGTCCATTTTTTAATTCTTTTCATGTCTTTGTAAGTCTTTTTGTGTCTTTTTTTGGTCATTATGTGTCTTTTTTTAGTCATTTTGTGTCTTTTGATGTCTTTTTTGTCATTTTGTCTCTTTTTTTGTCATTTTGTGTCTTTTTTTGGTCATTTTGTGTCTTATGGTGTCTTTTTTCAGTCATTTTGTGTTTTTTTTTTAGTCATTTCGTGTCTTTTGGTGTCTTTTTTTTGTCATTTTGTGTCTCTTTTTGGTCATTTTGTGTCTTTTTTTAGTCCTTTAGTCCAACATAAAATGCGATTTTTAATCTTTTTTTTTACTTTCAAAACACTATCATGCTCAATAAAGAATTTTAAATGTTGCAAATGTGCATTAATTTCAGAGTACACTGAGACATTAAACTGCATCATTTTCAATTCAATTCTGGAAAAGTTGGTGTGTTCTAAAACTTTTGACCGGTAGTGTAGGTGAAGCACAATAACACAACAGGAGGAGGAAAAATAACAGAAATGACTGCCGAAACATTAAATTAACCTGTAGTGTATTCTTTTAATTTATTTGTTATAATGTATGAAATAATATCTGCTTAAATGTTATTACTAGCAGTTGCATTATCTTAATTGCTGTACCAAACTGCACAAAAACAAGGAGACATTTTTGGAGAAACACAAAGGGAAGGGGTTGTTTATACATAAAAACAAATTTTAAAACACATCATTGCGATACAGACTTCTTAGACGGTGGTTTTACTGGGTGCACTGGTTAAAAAAGCAAAATGGCGATGCTGAGAAATGCAGAATTTCAGGTCACAGAGACTACATCCACCAACAGTTTTAGTCAGGCGGCTTAGCTAAATAAAGGGACACGCTGGACAAAAGCACCAAATTTTTTCCACGTGCTCTCTATCACCATAGGTTTCAATTTTGGGTAGGAGCCACATCATCAAGCTGGCCGATCCGAGATGGCACCCATATAAAGTCTATGAGAACCAATATATCTTCCAAGCCACTCAGAAGGTCAATCTTGGTGTCAAAATCTACATTTTCTGGGTCCAGGAATCATTTAAAGCTGTTGAGAATATCACTAGATGATTATTTGATCAAATAGAAATGTTCATTTTCACCCAGACTGGTAGGCAACTCGCTTCAAGTGCTGCAGCAGGGAATCCTGAGCTGAATCTAATAATTATGTAAATACATGGCCAAAATGAACATATCTATTTGATCATCTAGTGATATTCTTAGTAGCTTTAAATTATTCTTTGACCCAGAAAATGTATATTTTGACACTAAGATTGACCTTCTAAGTGGCTTAGAAGATATATTGGTTCTCATAGATTTTATATGGCTGCCATCTCCGATCTGCAATCTTGATGAAGTGGCTCATACCAAAAATTTAAACCTTTGGTGATAGAGAAAAAAATTTGGTGCTTTTGTCCGACGTGTCCCCTTTCTTCCCAAATCTGGTCCTAAACCGCCGGACTATTTTAATCAGTTGGTCCTTTAGTTTGGGAGAGGAGACCTATAATAATAATTCAGCTCTTGGTAAAAACCTTCCAACAATGAACACTGAAGTCATTTTAACCTTGGCAACAATGATCCTTTTTTCTTATTGTTTATATTGAGAAAAAAATAAATTTGCATGTTTAATCATCTGTAAAACATATCCAAATTAGAACCTGGTCTCACAGGAATCCGTGAAATAGCCACGGATTCGCTTAACTCAAAATCTGTGGAATAGCCACGGAATCACTCAAATTTCCGTGAAACTGACACGGATTTCGCTACAATGCAAGTTAATGACAGTCATATCCCGTGGCTATTCCATGGATATTTGTTCCTATTGGTTTGTTCCAAGTCACGTGACTTTCAAGGTCCCGGCGGTCAGAACAAAAAACATGGCGGACAGTTCTCTCATTTTTAGTGAAAAATCAATATTTTGACTTAGTTTCAGCATAAAAATGGATTTTGATCACATTTCTAGCGAGAAATATATGTTTTATTTTCTAAATATTCACTCAGTGAATGTACATAATCACTTTGTATGTTGGAATAGCCACGGGATATGACTGCCATTAACTTGCATTGTAGCGAAATCCGTGTCAGTTTCACGGAAATTTGAGCGATTCCGTGGCTATTCCACGGATTTTGAGTTAAGCAAATCCGTGGCTATTTCACGGATTCCTGTGAGACCATGTTGCCAAATTAGCCTAATTTCAAGTCTTCAATACAGCATGATGTTTATTTAGTTAATTATGGTCCCGCTTAGATTAAAATAGATGATGATTTAGGGCGGAGATACTTTGTAAAGTCGCTTCTTCTGTGTTGTCCAGTTTGTTTGTCTGTGTTTCCACTGTAGAACTTTAAAAATGTCTTGTTCAACATTTCATTGTACTAAAAGACACTCTTCAAGACTTGGCTGTTCATTTTTGTGAATCTAGCTACAAGCTAGCGCTAACTGATAACTAAGCTCCACCCTCTCGCCCAAATTTGGTCACTTCTGGCCCTAAAAACCAAGATGGCGGCGGCCAAAAAGCCAAAATCAAGACTTCATAACGGTAACATCCACAAACCAATGGGTGCCGTCATGGTGGCTACTTCCACTTCTGTTATACAGTCTAATGTAGTAAAGCACATTTGGGCTTTAAGATTAAAGGTCATCTTATCGTCTTCTATAAAAACGTAACATTTTATAGACACCTGGTTAACTAATGATGAGCCCAAGCAATTAGCTAGTAGCTTAGCAACCTAAAGTCAATTTGTTGTGGCGATAAATGTTTTGTATATCTGATGTGAAGTCACTTTAACTTGTTTTATTAAGGTTAGTTTTATTTTTACTCTAGTTTATACATCAGGTTTAGACTGAGACTGTATTTTTAAATTAACCTAAATAATGATAAAATTCTTAAATAACCAACATGTTTGCATATCAACAAGTATGTGCAAAGATTTTCACAATACAGTGTAGAAAACTATTTTCACGGATCCCACAAATATATAGAAAACTTGATTTATCTTCAAAATAATCTCTTTCAAATTATTTTCATCAACATATAAATATTCATATTCACATTGGGAAAACATCTAAATATTCAAGTGCTGCTAGGAATATAAACATACATGCTTTATTACTCCTCAACCAGTAATATCTGTTACTGCACTGCAAAAAAATAAAAGTTGGGTCAACTCAAAATTTCAAGGCAACAAACTTCGATAAAACTTTAAGTTGGATGATTAAACAAAATTTTTTAAGTTTTGTTTTTGAGTTTGCTCAACTCTGAATTCAGATTTTTGTCAAATCAAATGTAAGTTGTACGAATTTAAAATTTTACATTGTAATAACTTTTAATCCTTACTTCTGCTAACTTCTGCAATGTGCTGAATTAGTAACGCTGCTATGAAATGTCAGCTAATGTTGCGACCACAATTTTGAGTTAGCATTGATACGCTAATGGCTACTCTTGAAGCTGTAACAAGCAGCGCCGCTAGCATCAGTTAGCCGCTAGCATCAGTTAGCCGCTAGCATCAGTTAGCCACTAGCGTCAGTTAGCCGCTAGCGTCAGTTAGCCGCTAGCATCAGTTAGCCGCTAGCATTAGTTAGCCGCTAGCATCAGTTAGCCACTAGCATCAGTTAGCCGCTAGCTTTCGCTAATGACTGAAAACCTGTTTGTGTTTAAATGTTGAAAATGTGTAGGTTGCCATCTCCACCAAACGATGTACAACACTGCACAACACAACTCAGAATAAAATTCCCGTATCATTTTAATTAATTTAATTAAGGGTTGCTTACCTGTGTGGACTCAAGCTCAGGCGGCACAGCCACAATGAGACTTCAATTGCAACTCGGAAAGTTGGCATTCCCGCAACTCAACTATAAGTTGTACTAACTTATAATTTTACATTGTAATAACTTTTAATCCTTACTTCTGCTAACTTCTGCAATGTGCTGAATTGGCACGACTGTAACGCCGCTATGAAATGTCAGCTAATGTTGCGACCACAATTTTGAGTTAGCATTGATATGCTAATGGCTACTCTTGTAGCTGTAACAAGCAGCGTCGATAGCATCAGTTAGCCGCTAGCATCAGTTAACCGCTAGCTTTCGTTAATGACCGAATTTCACAGATTTCCCGCATTTCACAACAAAGAAATAAGAGTTATCAGAACTATTGTCCCTTGTTGTGAACCCCAACTTAAAAATATAAGTAACAACAACTCACCAACTTGTTTTTGAGCAGACAACTGGCTTCCTTTGTTGTGCTAACTTATATTATTGGCCTAAATGTCAATAATTTATATTTCCAAGTTTTACCAACTTAAATCACTGTTTTAGGCCAAAAAATACAAGTTGGCTTTTTTGCAGTGTGGTGGCTCCCTCCACCTTGCTTGCGGGCACATCAATGGCGATTTCTCAGGTGGGTGTTTACAGGTAAAACCGTCTCCGTTACTCCTCTGCAGAGCAGTCTAAAGCAATGCTGTGCTCCTGGCTGATGGCGGCCAGCTCCTTCAGGAACTCGGCGTACAGGATGATGGCGAACACTCGGCTCTTGGCTTGAGGCGGGATCGGAGGGCAAGGCGGCAGGACGCCAAGAGGAGGCAAAGGCAGAGCGTTATTCACAGAGCCATTGGGGACAGACGGGTCCAGGATGATGTCACCACCCTGGGACTGGAGGCACTCTGGAAAAAACACAACATTGAACTGTGATTGGAAATGTGACGGTAAAGGAACCTCAAATAAATTGGTGTAAGTTGGTCAAACAATATTGGAAGTTCTTGCCATCTCCATGACGGATTCAAAGAGTCTAGCTTTGCATAAGGACTGGAATCGGACGCATCTAAGGCTACGTTTACACGAGGACGGTCTGAACAGAAGACGCAAAAGTGGCGTCGCGTCTTCACTTATCATTCCTCGTTTAGACGAGCGTTTTCGGGAGGAAATCTGCTGCATACGGTGACGCAAAAGTGTGTGAAATTCGATTGTATGCAGCCAGGCGGCATCACTTAAAGCGATAAGAGCATCTTTGGGCATGTGGAAGTTTTCACGCCACACATTTTCATCAGCTACTCCTTCCACAAAGTTCTCCACCATCACTAGATCTCCCAGGTCTCGTTCACAGCCGTCTGGCTCCTCCCACCAATCGCTGCATCCAGAATGTGATGGAGGTAATTCCAGATCCTTCTCTGTTCACTAATACTATCTGTACATATCCTGGACATTTGGTGGAAAGACTCCTGTAAGTTTATTAGAGCTGCCAGAGCAGCTTGAAGGTCCCACCATGGAAATAATCCCACGTTTGTTTATTTCCTGTACTGGAGCATGTATGTGACGTAAACACATACGTGACGTGAGCAGATCAGATCAGAGTTTTGTGTCTTGTCAGTGTAGACGACACGCTACGGAGGAGAGGATTTAACTTTTCCACTTTGGAGGGTGGTTTCAGATTTTTGCGTTTTTAAACCCCAAAAACGCCGTCACCGTCTAAACGAAAGGCACTTCACATAAAATATTTTGTCGTTTTTACCCACAAGCATCCTCGTGTAAACGGGGCCACAGTTACATCGGGAAATCGTTTTCCAGTTAGTGTCTTTTGTTTCCTTTTTCAAAATCCTTATTTTCACCAAGTGCAATGACGACTCGGCAGTCCGCTAATTTGATGCTCACGCTGCCAATATTAAATGATAAATTTAACCTTGGTGTTCTGTTGGGATTAAGGGGAAATGTATCTTTGCGTGTGTTGATGTGTGTTCATTAACCTCTAAACTTGCTGTCTTGGTCTTTAGCCAACAGGAACCTCCAGGCCTGAGTGACCAGAGCAGGATAGTCCGGTCTGTCGGCCACGTAGCGTTCAATCTGAGCGTGCACTGACACCAACACCTACAGTATACACAACATTATCATTAAAATGCCTTGAATAATGGAATACAGATTAAATCCAACATGTATGGCATGTGTGTTGTTGTTTACCTGGTACAACGTGCGAACGTTGGTCTGGTTGTTTGTGTCCGTGCTGAGCAGGAAGGATCTCAGAAGAGGTTGCGGGTACGACACCAGCTGGGCCAGGATGCCCGTCACCAGCAGGTTCACAGCAATGGAGTTTTCCAGGAGGTTCTCGAGCCGGGACAACAGGACGCTGATGAAGGGACCTGAGCCATGGCGGGAAATTACAGGTCAGTTTTTTCATCCAATAAGTAATAATGGCATCACTTTTTAACGCACAGGGTACCGTTTCCTCGTCACTTTTAAGGAGCCATGGCATTGTCCCGACAGCGTAATAATATAAACAAGTGAATTTTCTCTAACTTTAACCAAGGAGGGGTTTTGTGCCTAAACAGAACATTTCTTTTAAATACAGCATTGTCGCACCCAAAAACTTTTTTTTAAGCAGTGCATTGGCAGCCAATAGATGCAGTGGTGGTTCTAGACCAATTTTACCGTGGGGGCCAAGGAGGGGCCAGTGTTTAATCAGAGGGGCACATTAAAAATCTTCAAAAATGATATTTAAGCATTCGAAAGCTTTATTTAAGCTGAAAGTCTCATATTTGGAAGAACTACATTGATTGAAACACTGAGACTTACCAACATTAACAGTTGTTTTTATACGACAATGACATTTCTCATTTTTGTGCACAATTACTTAGTACAGTGAGAATGATCTTTATATTTAGCTTTTATTGCACATTTAACTATTGTACAATATACACATTCTGGGTTCATTTTGTGTACAATGAGATATTGTTTGAACAAAAAATAGGTAAGAATTGTTCCGTCGTTCATCGTTATAAATTTATCATTTTATTATTAATTTGACACAGGGGC
Organism: Centropristis striata; assembly: GCF_030273125.1. Classification (NCBI taxonomy): domain Eukaryota; kingdom Metazoa; phylum Chordata; class Actinopteri; order Perciformes; family Serranidae; genus Centropristis; species Centropristis striata. The sequence continues at coordinate 33,493,372 of NC_081533.1, forward strand.
CACAGCAGGGGCCAAGGGCTTCTTCACAGGGGCAGTGGCCCCTGGAGGCCCCTGTGTAGAACCGCCACTGAATAGATGAATGAATTTACTTTTTGACTAGTGGGTTGTGAACCTATACGTGTATTCGTCAGGCCAATGGGATGTCAGAACAATTAGCACTGCCCCTGTTTTGGACATGCACACATTGGGTGAACATTGTGAATTCACACAAAACTATGTGTATGGCTATATACAACTCCTCTTAAAAACTTTTAAAAAAGCTGTCTTTTTGGTGAAAGTCACATGACACAAACATGGTTTCCAGGATAAAAGTCTTGTGTTTGCTCAGACCATCCATCCATCCCAACCCCCTTTGAGGACTTTTGCTCTTTATACTCTTTATAGTCACCTCAATTCCCCCAAAATTACACTAAATGAGTTAAAGAAGTGTCGCCAAGAGCTCTTGAACAAGTGTCTGTATGTGAAGTAGTTGGGGTTAAAAACACAGACCTGTAAATGGAACGCCATGCCTCCTGTTGTCTTTCCTCCTCTCCTCTCCTTCCTCGTCCTTCTCTTCCTCTTCTTCCATCGCCTCCTCCTTATCCACTTCTTCCTCCTCTGCATCATCCCACGTGGATCTACAACCAAATTCCCCCTCCTCTTCCAGTTTCTGCCTCAGCGCTCGGACTCGCCTCCTGAATGTGCTGATGTTGTTTGTGACGTCATCACAGTCTGGCTCCACCCCCAGAGAGAGCATGAGCTCCTGATATCGGGACAGGAAGTCGTCATTCTTTACAACTTTGTCATCAGGCAGATTTAGAGACTTGGCATCAGACACCAAAGAGTCATGTGTCTCGAATTCAGAATGGCCATTGGGTAAAGTCACTAAACATGGCGTGGGATGTTGTGTGCTGGTGTGATTGACAGGAGATGTGAAGTCACTCAGGTTGCAGTTTTGCTGAAATGGCTCGCCGTTTTCATCCGAATCATCACATTCGTCGATGATGTGATTCTTTTTGTTAAAACCGTTGGTGAAAAACTGGCGTCCTATTTGTACATCCATCCTTCTTACCTCATCTTCTCTGTCCCCCCTCCATCTCCCCAACTCCTTCCCACAGTCCTCACTCCTCCTCCGGACCTCCTTCACATAATCCTCACTCCTTCTTCTTTCCTCCCTCCCTGCGTCCTCGCTCCGCCTCCTTGTGGACATTATACTGTTAACGGTCTCCATCACCGTCCTCCCTGTTGTCGTCAACATCGACGTTATTGTTGTTGTCGATGGTGTTGATGACACCCGTTGGCCATTTGAGATGCTTCCACGCGCCCGCCGATTTGCAGCCATGATTCGCTCCAAAACGGCTGCCTTTGACTCTTTTTGCGCAACTAGATTATAGACCAGAACGTCGTCCTCAAACTCGGCTTCCTCCACGTACGAACCGTGCACCAGCTTGGTCGCAGTACGTCGCATTTCCTGGATGTGTCTGGGAGGAATCGGTGTCAAAGCGCATCTGTCTGCCTCCATGGTCGTGCCGCCATTTGTAAGCGCCGCGTTTATCCACACTGACGAAGACGGGTCGTCGTCGGCAAAGATGTCGTCCCACTCCAGTTCCAGCGCCGAGCCGGCTCTTCCTGTCTGGTTGCCCGTAGAGACGGTATCTGAGCAGGAGGGGGTGGGCGAGAGGGCTGAGGGGGGAGGGGTGAGGACCAAAGAGCAGATGGAGTCGCTCTTTACTCGCCGTATGATCTCTTCCTCGTCTTCCATGTCATCCGCTGGTGTTTCCGATCGATATTCCTGAGGCAGAGGGTCGATCCCATCATACGGGGACGACCAGAACTGACATGCCCTGCAGACAAAACAAAAACATTGGAATTGACAATGTTTGTAATATAAAATAACCCCTGCATGTATCAGTCTTGGTTCGTCTATAGCAGACCTGGGCATTGGGCGTGAGGTTACCCAGAAATTAGAAATCAATACAACCGCAGTGCTTTTATTTTGAAGGCGATTTACGTACCCCCCCTGCAAAGACTCAACTCTTTAACTGAAAGTTCACAAGATTAATTTAAAATCGCTCCATGAAATAAAAATAAGACATTCCCTGGTCACCTTGTGAATCCACCGTAAGAGCTAGAAAACATTAGCATTAGCACTTGACCAAACAAGCACTTTTACTATAGTTAAGACAACAAATATAGCCACTAATATATATGACAGAGGAAAATAAACTTTAACAAACCTTGACTCCCTGTCAACCAGCCACTATAGAAGCCTTTTTTATACTTTATATCAACATTATTTACTGTTCGTTTTTCATTTTTACCGTTCTACCTGTTATTTCCTGTCACTACCTTTCAAAATAAAAGCACCCGTTTCACACTGGATGGCGCCTCTTCAAAATAAAAGCATCACAATATTGTAAAACACTTAGAAAACTTACAAACATGAAAAAACAAGCTCTATAATACAAATATACCAATAGGAACCTTGCTAAAGGTCATTTACAGTTATACATGTTAAAGTGATATAGTGATTGGAGTATTTCCTACTTTTTACTGCTATATTTGATTTACTCCACATTAACAGTCTCATCATAACATGTGTTCCTATCAGTAGCAGCTCAAAACCAGATAATTTACTGTATTTTATAAAGCGATTACATTAATATTAAGCAGAATTTAGTTCAGAGTTTTGGATGGATTCCCATGACATTCTGTGCAAATATTCATATTACCAATAATACGAATCCCACTGACTTTGGTGATCCCCTGACTTTCTCTGTAGTGGCATCATTAGATTGACATTTTTGGTTTTTATCTCAACTAATATCGTCTTAACATTTGGTACCAACATTTATGGTTCCCAGTGGATGAATCCTAGCGACTTTGATAATCACCTGATTTTTCTTTTGGCGTGAAGAAAAGCCATGAGGTTAATTTTAGGGGTTTTTGAGTGAAACATCTCAACAGTAATTAAATGAATTGCCATGGAATTTGGTACAAATATTCATGGTTCTCAGAGGACGAGTCTTATTGACTTTGGTGATCCCCTGACTCTCCTTGTATTGTCACCATTAGATTTGTATTATATATCTATATATATATATATATATATATATATATATATATATACATACACTACCGGTCAAAAGTTTTAGAACACCCCAATTTTTCCAGTTTTTTATTGAAATTCAAGCAGTTCAAGTCAAATGAACAGCTTGAAAGGGTACAAAGGTAAGTGGTGAACTGCCAGAGGTAAATAAAAAAAGGTAAGCTTAACCAAAACTGAAAAATAATGTACATTTCAGAATTATACAAGTAGGCCTTTTTCAGGGAACAAGAAATGGGTTAACAACTTAACTCTATGGAGTCTTGGGCTATTTTGTCCATTTTTGAATTCTTTTCATGTCTTTGTAAGTCATTTTGTGTCTTTTTTTTAGTCATTTTGTGTCTTTTTTTAGTCATTTTGTGTCTTTTGGTGTCTTTTTTTGTCATTTTGTGTCTTTTTTTTGGTCATTTTGTGTCTTTTTTTAATCATTTTGTGTCTTTTGGTGTCTTTTTTTGTCATTTTGTGTCTTTTTCTGGTCATTTTGTGTCTTTTTTTAGTCATTTTGTGTCTTTTGGTGTCTTTTTTTTGTCATTTTGTGTCTTTTTTTAGTCCTTTAGTCCAACATAAAATGTGATTTTGAATCTTTTTTTTACTTTCAAAACACTATCATGCTCAATAAAGAATTTTAAATGTTGCAAATGTGCATTAATTTCAGAGTACACTGAGACATTAAACTGCATCATTTTCAATTAAATTCTGGAAAAGTTGGTGTGTTCTAAAACTTTTGACCAGTAGTGTATATTTTTATTTCAACTTAAACTTAAATAGTGCTTAAAAAGCAGAACCTTAAACTTTAAAGTAATATAACCATTATTAAACAAAATATCAACTAGAAGGATATTCTAAGAAAGAGGACCTCCCTTAAGGCCTTGCCCTTTCCTTTAATGTTAAGAAAAGTTATAAACATAAATAAAAGTAATAAGAATAAAAACGAGAGTTTTTTAAAAAACAATAACTAACTAAAACTGTATTTTGTGGTTACAAAACTAACTCAAATTACAGTGAAAATGTCCTTAGTTTTCGTTTTTGTCAACTTTTTTCATTCATAATTCAGTGTATTTATTTGAACATGCAACACATGGTGAATATGTTTACTGAGACTGGGATGTTTACACTAGAACCAAAATTCAAAACACCCAGAACTGTAAGAGTTAATAACCTTATTGGTGCTGAGATGATAAACTAAAGGAAATAAAGGAAACATTTATTATGACCTCTTTGAATCACGCACCCAACACATAGCCCATTACAAAAAAACTAAAACTAACACTAAAACTAATAAAAACTAAACTAAAACTAAGCATTTTCAAAAAATAAAAACTAAACTAAAACTAGAAAACTCACTCTAAAAACTAACTAAAACTAACTGAATTTGAAAACAAAAATTCACAACAAAATTAAAACTAAAACTAATGAAAAATCCAAAATTATTATAACCTTGGTCAGGAGGTCTTGTATTTCATCCTTTCCCAAAAAATGCAATACCATATGTTGCCCAGCAGATGTCACTTAAAGCAAAGTTTCAGTGCTTCACAAAGCTTTGTTTCCACCATTCTGTAGACTAATTTGTAAAAGTACCATCTTTAAACCAAATATATCCCCACCCATTTCCTCAACCCATTTTCCTCCTCCCTGTACCAGATTGGGTAACATAGTTTGTAAAGAATGCAATTTTCCTCTAAATTCATGGACCTTAATCAGCATCTAAGCATCTAATCAGTATCTAAGTAAAAGTGATCCTCAGTCCATCCCCTGATTTCCTCATAAACAACTTGAGACTGACCTGTGGGAGGTGGAGATGGCCTGGCGGGCGTCCCAGAGGTAGTGGAGGTAGTTAACATCCATCAGGAAGTCTGAACCACGACAGTAACCAACACTGTCTGACACTGACAGATCTGACACACAGACACAGTTTAAGTTAGCATAAAACAGTTGTTAAAAGAGAAATTCACAAGTTTTTATGTGGATGTCCAATCCGAGTTGGTGGTAAATGTTGTCGATTAAATACTATAAACAACTCAGTGCTAATAAATAGATGAGAAAAGCTGCAGAATCTGTTGTTCTTCCTGCATCCAGCGCCGTCATTTGACGTGACAGTAACATACACTACTGGTCAAAAGTTTTAGAACACACCAACTTTTCCAGAATTTTTTTGAAAATTATGCAGTTTAATGTCTCAGTGTACTCTGAAATTAATACACATTTGCAACGTTTAAAATTCTTTATTGAGCATGATAGTGTTTTGAAAGTAAAAAAAAGATTCAAAATCACATTTTATGTTGGATTAAAGGACTAAAAAAAAGACACAAAATGACCAAAATAAGACACAAAATTACAAAAAAAGACACCAAAAGACACAAAATGACTAAAAAAGACACAAAATGACCAAAAAAAGACACAAAATGACTAAAAAAAGACACCAAAAGACACAAAATGACTAAAAAAAGACAAAATGACCAAAAAAAGACACAAACTGTCAAAAAAAGACACCAAAAGACACAAAATGACTAAAAAAAGACACAAAATGACCAAAAAAAGGCACAGAATGACCAAAAAAAGACACAAAATGACCAAAAAATGACACAAAATGACTAAAAAATGACACAAAATGACAAAAAAGACACAAGATGACTAAAAAATGACACAAAATGACAAAAAAAGACACAAAATGACTAAAAAACGACACAAAATGACTTACAAAGACATGAAAAGAATTCAAAAATGGACAAAATAGCCCAAGACTCCATAGAGTTAAGTTGTTAACCCATTTCTTGTTCCCTGAAAAAGGCCTACTTGTATAATTCTGAAATGTACATTATTTTTCAGTTTTGGTTAAGCTTACCTTTTTTTATTTACCTCTGGCAGTTCACCACTTACCTTTGTACCCTTTCAAGCTGTTCATTTGACTTGAACTGCTTGAATTTCAATAAAAAACTGGAAAAATTGGGGTGTTCTAAAACTTTTGACCGGTAGTTTGTGTCAGTGTGGGCAGTTTTTGTTGCTTTCTTGTACATGTAGGGACAAATGGTTGGACATCCACTTTAAAAGGTTGCTATTCCAGCCGTACTGACCTGGGCCTTTGGGCCAGTGGATGTGCTCTGAGTGTGAGTTTGCCTGGAGGTTGTGGAGGCTCCCGGGGCACCAGGAGGGCAGGAGGAGCAGGAAGGAGGTGGCGCTGGAGGAGTAGCAGTCCCTCTGCTGGAGCGAGGAGCGCTGCTTCCTGCTCAGGTGGCTGCAGGGAATCAGATACCTGAGGACACACGGACAGGAGAGATCTTTACTGCCCCATGTGGCCAAGAGGGGGAAGGACACGCAATTAAAACTACCGGTGGCTCTGCTGACTCCTGAGAGACGCACATGTGTGGTTGTTTACCCACTTTTGGGGCAGCAGTAAGCCCAAAAAATCATCCGTTACACAATGGATTTTACTTTTACATGAGAAAATTCTTCAAGGAGAAGATAAGAAGAAAAGATAAGATAAGAAATACTTTATTCATCCCAGCAGAGAAATGTAGGTGTTCCAGCAGCCAACATACACACGACACGACACAACACAACACAACACAACACAACACAACACATCACATCACATCACACAGCACAGCACAGCACAGCACAGCACATCACACAACACAACACACAACACAACACATCACATCACATCACATCACAACACATCACGACACGACACGACACGACACAACACAACACAACACAACACAACACATCACAACACAACACAACACAACACACCACACCACACCACACCACACCACACAACACATCACATCACATCACATCACACAACACAACACAACACAACACAACACATCACATCACACAACACATCACATCACACAACACAACACAACACATCACATCACATCACATCACACAACACAACACAACACATCACACAACACAACACAACACATCACACAACACAACACATCACAACACAACACAACACAACACAACACATCACAACACAACACAACACAACACATCACAACACAACACAACACAACACAACACAACACATCACAACACAACACAACACAACACAACACATCACAACACAACACAACACAACACATCACATCACATCACAACACATCACATCACATCACATCACAACACATCACATCACAACACAACACAACACATCACATCACATCACAACACAACACAACACATCACAACACAACACAACACAACACATCACATCACACCACAACACAACACATCACATCACATCACATCACATCACATCACACCACAACACAACACATGTATACATACATATTCCACCTATACAGAACATGAGCCCACAATACATAGCCTAGTATAGAGGAAGTGGAATGGATGGTGCATTAGTAGCTGTTACTCATAGATAACAGTTACAGCAAGTGTGCAAATATACAGGTGTGTAAATAAATAAACAGGTGTGCAAATATACATGTGCAAAAAAAATATGCAAAAATACAGTTTGGTAAATACAGTATAAGGAGCTAAGCTAAAATTTAAATAAATATTTAAAAAATATTCTTCTGTCCTTACTAAAAGGGGAGTCATTATAAAGTGCAGTTGCAGCAGGTAAAAACATATTCTTGAATCTGTCCTTTTTGCAGCTTAGCTGCCGTAGCCTCCAACTAAAAACACTCTTTTGTTGACACACTAGACTGTGCAAAGGATGCGTGTTATTGTCCACAATACTCAACAATTTCTGTACCATCTTTCTCTCCATCACCACTACAGGGACTCTACAGCACAGAGCCAGTGGTTAGGTTGGCAAATAAATGTGTTGGCACAGATTAAAATGAACTAGTTCACGTTGTTTTCTTTTGTTTTGTCTTTCCATTTGGTCCATGTTTTGATGACGGTCAAGCACAACAGTTTGCTGGTTGCAAATAATTTTGTCCCACTAAAATAACTGATTGCAATGAGCCATACAGGCCAATATGTTTAAATCAATCGACTCTCACTCAATCGAGTGTGTCTTTCCATCACCTGTGAACCAGTGAGACTCACCTGAACACCAGCTGCAGCATGACGTCTTCACAGAAGAGACCAATCAGAGTCCTGAACAGAGCCAGAGACACCGTCCCCAACTGATGGGAGAAAGGTCAAGGTTATCTCTAACAGATTAGGAATTACAAAGCATGAAACAACAGCAGACAGGACCTGTGTGTGTGTGTGTGTGTGTGTGTGTGTGTGTGTGTGTGTGTGTGTGTGTGTGTGTGGAATAACTGAATACAGATATTTATCTGTATTTTTTAATAAATTATTTGTAAAATAACTGACGGTAGTTTTGCTTCCAGACTTTTTACTTTTTTAATAAACTTTTCTTTCAATGTAAGGTGCAATAACAGGAGAGCCTTAGATGGTTAGTAAATTAAAATAAATTAATTTGTGTGTGTGTGTGTGTGTGTGTGTGTGTGTGTGTTACCTGGAAAGGTGTGTTGACCCGGCTGACCAGTGTGTCCAGGATGTGCACGTTGTCGTGTGTGTGCAGCAGGATGAAGGACAGGAAGCTCTGCAGCAGGGCGGGCTCAGAGACGGAGCGCAGGAACAGATCCAGGTACGCCGTGGTGGTCATCACCTCCTCCACCGTCAGCTACACACACACACACACACACACACACACACACACACGTTAGTGTTTATGGAAGCATGGATAACACCTCAGCAGTGGCGCTTCTACACAGGGCCTACTGTGTCAAATTAATAATAAAATGATCATTTTATAACAATGAACAATGGTACAATTCTAACCTTTTTTTTTGTTCAAACAGTATCTCATTGTACACAAAAGGAACCCAGAATGTTACATTGTATAATAGTTTAACGTGTGTCTTTTTTGGTCATTTGTGTCTTTTTTTTGGTAATTTTGTGTCTGTTGTTGTCTTTTTTAGTTATTTTGTGTCTTTTTTGTCATTGGTGTCATTTATGTGTCTTTTTTGTGTCTTTTTTGTGTCTGTTTTAGATATTTTGTGTCTTTTTTTGTCATTTTTATGTCTTTTTTGGTCATTTTGTGTCTTTTTTTGGTAATTTTGTGTCTGTTGTCTTTTTTTAGTTAATTTGTGTCTTTTTTTGTCATTTATGTGTCTTTTTTGTGTCTGTTTTAGATATTTTGTCTTTTTTTGTCATTTTTATGTCTTTTTTTTATTTCATTTTTTCATTTTTATGGTTTTTTTTGGTTATTCTGTCTTCTCATTTTGTGTCTTTTTTGGTTATTTTGTGTCTTTTTTTTGTAATTTTGTGTCTTTTTTGTGTCTGTTTTAGATATTTTGTGTCTTTTTTTGTCATTTTTATGTCTTCTGTGGGGTTTTTTTGGTTATTCTGTCTTCTCATTTTGTGTCTTTTTTGGTCATTTTGTGTCTTTTTTGGTAATTTGTGTGTCTTTTTTGGTCATTTGTGTGTCTTTTTTGGTCATTTGTGTGTCTTTTTTTGGTCATTTTGTGTCTGTTGTTGTCTTTTTTTAGTTATTTTGTGTCTTTTTTTAGTTATTTTGTGTCTTTTTTTTTGTCATTTTGTGTCTTTTTTGTCATTGGTGTCATTTATGTGTCTTTTTTGTGTCTGTTTTAGATATTTTGTGTCTTTTTTTGTCATTTTTATGTCTTCTGTGGGGTTTTTTTGGTTATTCTGTCTTCTCATTTTGTGTCTTTTTTGGTCATTTGTGTCTTTTTTGGTCATTTGTGTCTCACTTGGATTGATTTTTGATGTATTATTGCGGCTGTGATGACGCTGGTGGTGTGGTTACCTTGTGCAGGGCGGGCGCCAGCACCGGCACCAGGAAGCCGTTGTAGATGTAACCCAGCAGCTGGCAGCGGATGGACGGGTGAGCCACCTTGGTGACGGCGCTGCAGAAGTCCAGAGAGTGCAGGAAGTGGACCAGAGCGGGAACCTGACACCAGAACACCAGGAAACAGTGACATCATCCATAGTGACAACATTTTTACATCTATTATTTTATTTTTCGATGCACTTATTCATAAATACCTTAATACAGGTAAACAAATTTGGCCCACAGTGTAATTTTATTTGACCCGCAAGGCAATACCAAATTATTATATTATTATTGTAAATGAATGACATTGATGTGTTTTTTATTTGAAATTTGATTTTGCATGTCTGCACTATTTAGTTATATATTGTATGTTTATAAGCGTTGCTGGTTCCATATTTAATGTTAAAGCAAAACATGGTTGATATACACTACCAGTCAAAAGTTTTAGAACAGCCCAATTTTTCCAGTTTTTTATTGAAATTCAAGCAGTTCAAGTCAAATGAACAGCTTGAAAGGGTCCAAAGGTAAGTGGTGAACTGCCAGAGGTAAATAAAAAAAGGTAAGCTTAACCAAAACTGGAAAATAATGTACATTTCAGAATTATACAAGTAGGCCTTTTTCAGGGAACAAGAAATGGGTTAACAACTTAACTCTATGGAGTCTTGGGCTATTTTGTCCATTTTTGAATTCTTTTCATGTCTTTGTAAGTCATTTTGTGTCTTTTTTTAGTCATTTTGTGTCTTTTGGTGTCATTTTGTGTCTTTTTTTGTCATATTGTGTCTTTTTTTGGTCATTTTGTGTCTTTTTTTTGTCATATTGTGTCTTTTTTTGGTCATTTTGTGTCTTTTTTTTGTCATATTGTGTCTTTTTTTGGTCATTTTGTGTCTTTTTTTGGTCATTTTGTGTCTTTTGGTGTCTTTTTTTGTCATTTTGTGTCTTTTTTTGGTCATTTTGTGTCTTTTTTTAGTCATTTTGTGTCTTTTTTTGGTCATTTTGTGTCTTTTTTTAGTCCTTTAGTCCAACATAAAATGTGATTTTGAATCTTTTTTTTTACTTTCAAAACACTATCATGCTCAATAAAGAATTTTAAATGTTGCAAATGTGCATTAATTTCAGAGTACACTGAGACATTAAACTGCATCATTTTCAATTAAATTCTGGAAAAATTGGGGTGTTCTAAAACTTTTGACCGGTAGTATATAATAAAAGGTTTATTTGTTCAATGTTGGCCCGCGATTTTATTCAAGTTTTAAATTTTGGCCCGTTGTGTATTTGAGTTTGACACCCCTGGTTTAAGGGGAAACCACAGAAATTGGCAAAAAAAAAAAAAATGCATAGGGCCCAGATTACTATTATCTTTGATTGATTTATTGATGAATTATTTCATGTTTACCTGCTGCCAGTCGGCCTGGTCCAGACTGTGCCAGTCTTCACTGTAAACCTGCAGCCTCGCAGGAAGAGACGAGTACAAACCAGACAGACCTGTAGCCAGCACCTGGACACACACACACACACACACACACACACACACACACACAGACACACACACACACACACACACACACAGGTTTTTGTAGAAATTAAATCCCAGTGCAGATTAGTGCAGTTCAGAGAATGAGGGCAGAAATAAACAGGAGTTTCATTGATTATATATTATATTATAAATTATATAATAACATATAATATAATATAAATTATATGTTATTAATTGAGTAAAAGATTAATTAAAGGTAAAATAATTAGTTGCATGAAAAGATTGATATTACTCATGTCTGCAGGGTAAAAAATACATTTAAAGAATTTAAAGAAGATTAAATGAAATAAAAAATGAGTAAATAAAAAAATAATAAATTAAATGAAGAATATATGAGACAATAAATACATAATAACGTGGATATATGAAGAGAAATAAATAAAAGAATAAATAAGTACATTTAAAAATGTCAAAATATAAAGAGGGCAAAATAAAAAAAAATAAAGGGATAAAATAAAATAAATAACATTGTGTTGATTTTTTTTTTAAATCTGAAAACAGACATAAAAATATAGTTATATATTAGCAATAACTAAATATATAAATATGAATAAATATATCACATGGAAATAAAATAATAATACATAAATACATTTTAAATTACCTATAAGTTATTTTTCATTCATTAATTATTTTTTATTCATTTGTCTTAATATTTCCACATTTAATAATTATTTTATTTATTTAGCTTTATATTTATATTTATTTTTGTATTAGTTATTCACCAATGTCTATTCTTTATTTCAGCTGGTGTTCCTTTGAACAGTTTTCCCCTATTTCCAGTCTATGGGCTAAACTAAGCTAAGCTAACGAGCTACAGCCTTATATTTATGGGAAAAAGGAGAAAACAACATAAACAACAACACAAACAGCTGCAGTCTTCAGTCTCGATGACAATCAGGCAACCGTCCAATCACGTGCAGACTCACTAATCCTCTCTGAGTACGAGCCAATCTCACCCTGATTTACTAATCTGCTCTCTGCAGAAAGATTGAGGTCAGAGTGGTTACATGGGCTTAAATCTCACACACACACACACACACACACACACACATACACACACACAGGTGGCACGTACTTAAGTGTCTTTCACACACACATACACACACCCTGTTTCTCTCTTTAATGGTGAAAGCAGAAACTGGCAGTGATGGAGCCAACATGGCCGACACATTAGACACCTGAAGGACACAAGTAGACGGAAGTTTTTCTATTTTCTTGTTTTATTTTTGTTATCATTTCAACTGGGTACAGATTTATACCCCTTTAGCTTTCTGTCCCCCTTTGTAGAGAATTGGGGGTCTTGTTTTTAGGGGGAGATAGCAGGTTAAAACAGTAGATGTCATATAAAAACGGTGGACATCATCTTATGATGAATGCTCTAGGTCTCTAGTTTGTGGTTGTAAAGTTTCATGAGGCTGTGATTATCCTAGAGGTCACAGCAGCTCATTTTATACACTGAGCTCAAGTTTCACTCACTAACATCATCACACATGAAGAACATTGGGCTCATTGAATCCACAAGAGTCTCAGATTTACACTCAGACCCGATTTATGCAGCTCACAGACTGTTTAGGGACCCCAGTGTGCAGAAATAGTCCCATATAATAGGCCAACATAACACATGTAATGCACGAAAAAAACTTTTGACTTCAACTGCATGTTATCAGCATAAAGTGGGCATGTCTGTAAAGTGGAGACTTGTGGGTTCCTGTGAAACCCATTTCCATTCAGATATCCGAGGTCAAGGGAACCCTTTGGGGACTAACATCATCACACATGAAGAAAATTGAGCTCATTGAATCCACAAGAGTCTCAGCTTTTCAGTCAGACCCGATTTATGCAGCTCACAGACTGTTTAGGGACCCCAGGATGCATAAAACCTTTAAACTGCAAGCAAACCATCTACATGGTATTTACATAAAACAGCATGTCATCAGCATAGAGTGTGAGTAAAGAGCAGATTCATGGGCTTTGTCAATGTTTTTACCTTTAACTTTGGAGTGTTATTTCATCCTCTTCCCCAAAAAGATATCACAACAAGGTACCAATGGATTCTTGTTGTGTTATTGGATTCATAGTTGTTGTTTTTTTTGTTTGTTTTGTTGCTCATTTTTCATTATCGTCCCCCTAATTCGTTGATTGATGTCTCCACTGTTTGGTCCACTTACGGCTCCGTATTTCTCAATATTTCTTCCTTTCCTCCTCCTTCCTGTCATTTCCTGTTGTACAGTATATCTGTTTCTCTCTCTCTAACGCTGTAAACCACACACACACACACACACACACACTCCCTGAGGACACAGTATGAGCTCATTAGTTTATTACATAACTTGTGATAATGAGATTACAAAGCCGTGTGGAGATGGATGAATGGAGGGGAGAAACAGTCATCTCATTCAGTAAAACCAGTCTGAATCAAGGCGCAGGTTCTTAGTGTAAGATACATTTTTATTCTGTAGCGTGTATTTTTCAGAAGTATAATTATTAAACTGCCCTGTCCACTTGCACTCACTCAGAAAAACCCACATCATTTCTTTGCATTGGAAGGTATGTTGAGATTAACAGAGTTTAGTGCAGCTAAAGGGGGTCTCTGCTTAGGAAATATACCTTAAAATCTTCCACAGATGTACCGCCGTGTGATAGAATTTATGTATTTAACTCCTTGGACTTTAGGACAATTCTTTTCTTTCAGAAGCTGTAGGGGACTTGAGCGTTTCAAGCTCTAACCTATGGGTTTAGGTAGGATAATCACAGCCTAATGAAACTTTACAACCACAAACTAGAGCAGTAGTTCTCAACCTTTTTGAGTCGCGACCCCCAATTTAACATGCATGTTGTCCGCGACCCCCGCTCACTGAACACAATCTCACACACAGTTCAGATCACCCAAAAAAGAAACAAAATGACCACAAAAGAAAAAAAATACCAAAAAAGACACAAAATGACTAAAAAAAGGAAACAAAATCACCAAAAAAGACACAAAATCACCAAAAAAGACACAAAATCACCAGAAAAGACACAAAATAACCAAGAAGACACTAAATGACCAAAAAAGACACTAAATGACCAAAAAAAAGACACAAATTGACCCAAAAAAGAAAAAAAATACCAAAAAAGACACAAAATGACTAAAAAAAAAGACACAAAATGACCAAAAAAGACACAAAATGACCAAAGAAGACACAAAATGACAAAAAAAAGACATTAAATTACCAAAAAGACTAAAACACATGAAGACTTTAACACAGTGGAGACAGAGCTGACTTCCAAAATGATTTGGCGACCCCCAGAAATCATCTCGCGACCCCAATTGGGGTCCCGACCCCAAGGTTGAGAATAGCTGAACTAGAGACCTAGAGCATTCAGAGGACGGATGGCTGACACACTAGATCCATAATAAGAGGGTTTCTCAGCAGGAAACACAACACAAGTGCTGCCATATTGACCAAAATACAGAAATCTACAAAATGTCAAAAGTTTTTGAAACCAAATCACAGCATGGATTTTTCAATGGTGTTCCTCAATGTCTTTGTGTCCTAATGTGGTATTCAGGCTAGATTTCAACCATTTCTATTCATTTTCAAGTAAAAAAAAAAAAAAAAAAGGCTTAATTTAGCACAAAATGTGTGTAACAAATGGTATCAACCCAAAAACTCACCTCTTACCAGACAATTAAAAAACATTTCTTTCCCAGTTTTGCATTAATAGCACCATATCAGGCTCTGGTAACACTTTACAATAACCACCATTTATAGATGGTAAATAGATAGTTTATTAATGTTTAATCATCATTTATAAACCATATATAGGCCATTTAGAATGGTGAATAGAAAATTTAATAATGTTGAACTATAATTTATAAATGCCAAATAGATTACTTTACCATAAACAAGCATAATTATTAGTTTATTAACAGCTTTACACTCGTTATAACAGTTTTAACACCATATTAAGTATGTAAATGATTTCAAAATGATTCTTATACCTTTAAGAAATTGCTTGAAAACATTTAAAGATTAAATATGTATAGAATTTTGTAAATGGTTAATAATAATTGGTTTATAAACCATCTATAAACATCACTTAGATCAGTAGTTCTCAACCTTTATGAGTCGCGACCCCCAATTTAACATGCATGTTGTCCGCGACCCCCACTCACTGAACAGATTCTCACATGCACAGTTCAGATCACCCAAAAAAGAAACAAAATGACCAAAAAAAGGAAACAAAATGACCAAAAAAGACACAAATTGACCACAAAACGACCAAAAAAGACACAAAATGACTAAAAAGACACAAAATGACCAAAAAAAGGAAACAAAATGACCAAAAAAGACGCCGGTTGACCACAAAATGATCCAAAAAAGACACAAAATGACAAGAAAAGACAAAATGACAAAAAAAAAGACATTAAGTGACCGAAAAGACCCCCAGAAACCATCTCGCGACCCCAATTGGGGTCCCGACCCCAAGGTTGAGAATAGCTGACTTAGATGGTTATTATAAAGTGTTACCCAGGCTCTCATTGTGGTGATAAAACAATCATCCAGTGGGTTTTATCTCTGATCCGCTGAGTCATGCTGATCCTGAACAAATCCTTGACATTTCAAAGACTTGCAGACTCTCCGGCAGTCGTAAATGACCGTGAAACTTCTAGACGAACGAGTTGCCGTCTTGGAATGAACCATCAAGGTTTGAAGTGATGGAGAATGAAAACTATCTGAGGTTGTTTGTGTACTTACAGGACAGAAGTATGTGTTCTCCGCGATGTGCTGGGCGACTCGAGGGTCGGAGGCCGACAGAGACATGATGAGCAGCAGAGCGTCTCTGGCCTGCTGACCCACAGAACCCTGTCTGAGAGAAACCATACACATGGCTTTATGTGCACTCATATTCATAATTATTAACTTTTTAATGTGTATAATGCCTACATGTTAAAGGGATAATTCAGACCTACAACTTGGGGTTGTATCTTTATGCTATATTTAGAGTATTTGGTAACGCTTTATAATAAGGTCCTTAATAACCATTAATTAACAAGTAATAAGGCATTGTTCTCGCTTTAGATCCGGTAGTTGCAAAAAGCATAGTTAACTTATAGTTAACTTATAATAGATGAGCAATAAAGTATATTTTAATATCAATAAGCAAACAAAATAAGATTAATAAAGGCATGGCAAAGACATAATGGGTGCACTCATTTTCTTTTTCTTTTTAACATTTTGTCTTTATTTAGAATCACATTTCAATATCACATTACAACAGTCATCACCGTTTTGATAATAGACACTGTGATCCATATTTTCAGATTTTTATAAACTAACGAACAACGAACAGAACAGAACTTGGGGGTGTTTCCATCTACAGTAAGTAGTAAAAAACAGATTAAAACATTTTTTTTAAAAGCAACCTGGTCTCACAGGAATCCGTGGAATAGCCACGGAATCACTCAAATTTCCGTGAAACTGACACGGATTTCGCTACAATGCAAGTTAATGACAGTCATATCCCGTGGCTATTCCAACATACAAAGTGATTATGTACATTCACTGAGTGAATATTTAGAAAATAAAACATATATTTCTAGCTACAAATGTGATCAAAATCCATTTTTATGCAGAAACTAAGTCAAAATATTGATTTTTTTCACTAAAAATGAGAGAACTGTCCGCCATGTTTTTTGTTCTGACCGCCGGGACCTTGAAAGTCACGTGACTTGGAGTGAACCAATAGCCACGGGATATGACTGTCATTTACTTGCATTGAAGCAAAATTTTTGCATGTTCAAATAAATAATAAAAGTTGACAAAAACGAAAACTAAAGACATTTTCACTATAATTTTAGTTAGTTTTAGTTAGTTTTGTAACCACAAAATACAGTTTTAGTTAGTTATCGTTTTTTAAAAACTCTAGTTTTTATTTTTATTTCAGTTAACAAAAATGTTTTTTCAATTCTAGTTTCCGTTATGTCGTTAGTTTTGGTTAACTATAATAACCTTGGTGCCTACCTGTGTGTGTAGGGTATGAGCAGGGAGAAGAGCAGGAAGTTGGCGGCTCCCTGGTCCTCACTAGTGTGGAAGAACAGCTCGAGGACGGAGGGATCTTTGACCAGAGCGACACACAGCTGGTTCAACAGGAGGACAAGCTCCGCCTCCACCACGCCGCCGCTGTCTGAGAGCGAGAGGACGCAGGTGATTAACCGCACAGGTAAGTATTTAAACATCTTAGCAGCTACACCTGCAGCATGTGAAACCACTTCTTAATTAACCACTTAAACCCAATTAGAAGTCATTAGACAGCTGAACAAACTCCTCCAGCGTCTCTAAAGTGATTAGTTACTACACTGCAAAAAAAAGAAAAGTTGGGTGAACTCAAAATCTCAAGGCAACAAACTTCGATAAAATTTTAAGTTGGACAATTAAACTAAATATTTTGAGTTTTGTTTTTGAGTTTGCTCAACTCTGAATTTCTCTGGCACGATTGTAACGCTGCTATGAATGTCAGCTAATGTTGCGACCACAATTTTGAGTTAGCATTGATACGCTAATGGCTACTCTTGTAGCTGTAACAAGCAGCGCTGCTAGCATCAGTTAGCCGCTAGCATCAGTTAGCCGCTAGCATCAGTTAGCTGCTAGCATCAGTTAGCCGCTAGCATCAGTTAGCCGCTAGCATCAGTTAGCTGCTAGCATCAGTTAGCCGCTAGCTTTCGCTAATGACCGAATTTCACAACAAAGAAATAAGAGTTAGCAGAACTATAGTCCCTTGTTCTGAATTCAGGTTGTTGTCAACTCAACTGTAAGTTGTACTAACTTATAATTTTACATTGTAATAACTTTTAATCCTTATTTCTGCTAACTTCTGCAATGTGCTGAATTGGCACAATTGTAAGTCCGCTATGAAATGTTAGCTAATGTTGTGACCACAATTTTGATTTAGCATTGATACGCTAATGGCTACTCTTGTAGCTGTGACAAGCAGAGCCGCTAGCATCAGTTAGCCGCTAGCATCAGTTAGCCGCTAGCTTTCGTTAATGACCGAATTTCACCGCTTTCCCGCATTTCACAACAAAGAAATAAGAGTTATCAGAACTATTGTCCCTTGTTGTGAGCCCCAACTTAAAGATATAAGTAACAACAACTCACCAACTTGTTTTTGAGCAGACAACTGGCTTCCTTTGTTGTGCTAACTTACATTATTGCCCTAAATGTCAATAATTTATATTTCCAAGTTTTATCAACTTAAATCACGTTTTAGGCAAAAAAAATACAAGTTGGCTTTTTTGCAGTGTATATCAAATACTACCACATACTTCAGTCACAACATATCAAAACAGCTTGTGCTGCTAGCTTACCTGTGCTGCGCATCAAAAAAACGGTTCATTAGAATATTCAATGAGCCATGTGTTGATGCGCACAGGTCTCGAAGGACGGGGAGTGGGTCGGGTTAGCGTTGTGTTTACTGGAACTTTGACAGGGGCGCAAAGGCCACCTGGGCCGTAAATTGAACATTTTTTCACAGGGCATCAAGGCCGTCGTGAAATTCCCACCCTGCCGCCAACTCACCGGTTCCGGCTCCGGCGCAGGAGGCGAGCAGCATCATGAGCGGCCGTAGAACCGGTTTGTGGTGCAGCAGCGGCTGGCGGGCCTGAGACAGAAGCATCTGGTACATCCTGAGCTGCTCCAGCTTCATGTCCTCGGTGAACTGTCTCCTGAGGCTCCACAGGAACAGACGCTCCATCACGCCCTCCAGCACCACGAACTCCAGGATGGGACCCATCGCTCCTCCTGAGAGCCACAAGACATGAGGCCAAACACAAAAAAAACGTGTTTACATTAGATGGAAGAGTGGCTGCTGGGAAAGCTTCAGGCCATGCCCCCTCTCAAATAGACGCTCACTCTGCGTGTCTCCATTTAAAAAAAAAAGGCCCCCAGAGGGATTTACGAGACTTCCGAGGTGATTAAACACGGGAGACGCAACTGTGGCCGCCGTCGCTAACTGTGCACAACGTCTGCAGCTGATCATAAACAAAGCAGCATGGCTAATTATGCACAGCGTCTCCGCTGATCATAAACAAACAGGCATGCTAACTATACACAAATTGTCCACCGCTGATCGTGATTTAGCCAGCATCGCTAACTGTGCACAGAGTGTCTGGTGCTTGTTGTGAACAAACAGAGATCGTTAAGTGAACACCTCCTGCAGCAGCAGCACATACACACTGTACTGCTACAAAGCTAACTGTTAGCCTGTTAGCACATACACACTGTACTGCTACAGAGCTAACTGTTAGCCTGTTAGCACATACACACTGTACTGCTACAGAGCTAACTGTTAGCCTGTTAGCACATACACACTGTACTGCTACAGAGCTAACTGTTAGCCTGTTAGCACATACACACTGTACTGCTACAGAGCTAACTGTTAGCCTGTTAGCACAGGACGGCAAGACGATGACGCGTACCACTCGGCAGACGGAAGCTTGTAGTTTTGTAGTTTTCTTACGGATCCAACATGGCTGCTGCAGACGCGAAACTCTCTTTAGCTGTAGATGGTGTTTTAAATAGTTTAGAGCGAAAGTTGAAAGGCGAAAGGTCTCTCGGCGGCTCCGCTGTCCCCCGGTTCGTAGCGAGATCACCGGCGTTACGGTAGCGGGGCTAATAGCGGTAGCGTTACGGCGTTAGCGGGGCTATTAGCTATTAGCTAATATTCCAGCAATATAGCGGGACCGCACTATGAAAGGGGCTTATGTGTCTTGTCGCTTGTGACTACTCGCTACTTCGCCGGCTTTTACAAATGGCGCATGTTTTTGTGGCGTCGAGTACTACGTCACATCCTGCTCAGCGTTCTATCCAATCAGTAACCAGGCTTTTTATCAGGGGAGAAAAATGGCCCTGCTCTTCTACAGGGTCATAAAAAGTCCCGTCAAAAGACCGCTCAGGACGGCTCGTATTCAAATTAGGGGCGTTTTGGTGAGTGAGACCATTGAGATTCTGTAAGAGATGTGTCACTATCCACAGTGAAACGAGTCCTGAGACATGGGCTGAAAGGCCACTCTGCCAGGAAGAAGACATTACTCCAAAAGAAACATAATAAACCAGATTACAGTTTTAAAAAAAAGACTGCAAATTGATGCAAAACAACTAAAAATAGAAGGAAAACACCATAAGAAGATGCAAAGTGGACTTTAAATAGATACGAAACCAACACAAAAAGTTACACATTGATGCAAAACAACCCAAAAAAGTTGAAAAACTACTAAAAATAGATGTAAAACACCACTAAATTGTGAAAAATGACCTAAAATAGAAGCTA
This sequence comes from Centropristis striata, assembly GCF_030273125.1. NCBI lineage: Eukaryota > Metazoa > Chordata > Actinopteri > Perciformes > Serranidae > Centropristis > Centropristis striata. The sequence continues at coordinate 33,514,096 of NC_081533.1, forward strand.
AACACCATAAGAAGATGCAAAGTGGACTTTAAATAGATACAAAACCAACACAAAAAGGTGAAAAACAACAAAATAAAATAAAAAAACAACAAAATAAATGACATAAAAATGATCAAATAATTAATTATAATAATAATACTCAAGGACAAACAAAGAAGACAACTGAATAAAAAAACAAAATTAAATTACAAATACCAATAATTACAATAATAATAATAATAATAAGAGTAAATATAATAGTCATAATAATAATAATAAATGATGTAATCTTATTCAAATTAGGGGCGTTTTGGTGAGTGAGACCATTGAGATTCTGGGTATTGGACTGCAGTGGAAACAGGTCTAAACAGAGCGGCGTGGTGTGATGAAAGCTTTCTGTGGTTGTTCTCACCGTGCCCCGCCTCCTCCTCCATCAGCAGGAACAGCATGTGTTCCACGTAGTTCTGGACGGCGCTGGCCTCGTCAGCCAGGATCGGCCCGAGGCGCAACGACCCGGAGCTGCTGCTGCCGCCGGCGTGGCCGGAGAGGAAGCTCAGCGCTCCGGAGCTGCTGCGACCCGGCTCGTGTTTCTCCAGGATCTTCACCACCTGCAGACAGAGAGAGAATGTAGAATTTCTGTCTTCATTACAAATCAGTTTCTTCTGGTTCCTTCAGTGTTCAGGAGGTTTTTAATGTGAGCAGAATTATCCACAGAGGTCTCATTCTCTCAAAAAAAACCCAGATCCATAGATTAAAACTGGTAAAAACAGTGAAAAGGTGGGAAAAATTGACATAAAATGGAAGCAAAACCTTATCAGAAGATGTAAAATAACTAAAATAGATCCAAAACCACAACAAAAAGTTGAAAAACGGCTAAAAATAGATGCAAACCCACCACTAAAAGGTTAAAAAATGATGTAAAACCACCACAATAAGGTGAAGAACAAGTAAAAATGGAAGCAAAACAACATAAGAAGACATAAAAGAGACATTGAATATCGACTAAAAATTTATGCAAAACACCACAGAAAGCTGAAAGCCAACAAAAAATAGATGCAAAACATCATAAGAAGTTGGAAAGCAGACTAAAATAAATTTAAAACTACCACAAAAACGATGAAAACCAAGTATAAATGGATGAAAAAAACAAACATAAGAAGAATAGATGCGAAATCGCCACAAAACTTGAGGTAAAACACTATCCTTGGCTTGTTGCTAACCCTTAAAAAGAAATAGTCTAGAAAATTAAAAAATAGTAAACCGCAGAAAAATACTTCATATTATACTGGATAAAAATCAATTTTAGGAGCTTCTGGCAGATAAACAACCAGATGTGACGTCACTGACCGCCCGGTGACGACATGAAATTAAAGATTTCTCTGGTTTGACATTTGTCAGAAACAAATATATTACATATATTAGCTTTAATTTGAACGAAAAATTAATTATAGGAACTGTAAAGCAGCAGAACGCTGTGGGAGGAATACATGAATGAAAACAGAGAGAGAAGAAGAAGAATGTAATTCACTGTCTGGACTTGTGTTAACCTTTGACCTCTGCTGCTTCAGACAAGGAACACACACACACACACACACACACACACACACACACACACACACAGACGTGGAGTGTGTGTGGGTTTTGTTGGCCAGCACAGAGAGAAGTTTGTTCTAAATGGATTCTGTGTTTAAGGGCCAAAGTCTGGGTCAGTAACACACATACACACACACACACACACACACATACACACACACACACACACACACTCACTCTCTCTGCCTGCCAGCCATTGTGAGGACAACAGGATGGAGTGAGAGTGAACAAAGACAGAAAAAAGATAAAACAGATATTTTATCTTTATTATCTGATTTTATTATTATTATCTGATCGATCATCTGATTGATTATTGGTGTTTAACTGGTGATTAACTGCTCACCTGAGCCCAGTGGTTCTTGAAGACGATCATGCAGGTCTCGGGGTCGACCCCCCTCAGCGTCAGAGACTTCTTGCGGCCCCCTCCGGAGACCACCGAGGCCATCATGTTGCCGGGCGGTTGCTGGGCAGCAGGGGGCATCAGCAGCTGTGTGGCCCAGGATCAGGCTCTGTCCCTGGGCTCAGCCGCCTGCTGCTGGCCTGCTGGAGGAGGACACACAACACAGAGAATGGCTCTGAGTTTTACAACTTTTATACTCTTCAAGGTGTCAAACAAACAAGATTTTGACTTCTGTGACATCTTGGATTCCCAACAGAAAAGATTCTAATTGACATGACTTTTTAAGGAGATACTCTACTGAAACAAACAAAAGATGCAAAACACCACAAAAAGCCGATAAATTACTATAATTATATTCAAAACACCCCTAACTGATGAAAAACGACTAAAAATAGAAGACAAACACTGTCAGATAATGCAAGTGGACTTAATTATATACAAAATCAACACAAAAAGTTTTTAAAAAAGACTGCAAAAACGTTGAAAAAATACTAAAAATAGATGCAAAACACCCGAAAAAGCTGAAAAACAACAAAACATTCATGTAAACCACCACAAAAAGTAGAAAAATTACTATAATTGGATTCAAAACACTCCTAAATGATGAAAAACGTCTAACTATAGATGCAAAACACCACAAAAGCCGATAAATTACTAAAATTATATTCAAAACACCCCTAAATGATGAAAAACGACTAAAAATAGAAGGCAAACACTGTCAGATAATGCAAGTGGACAAAATCAACACAAAAAGTGTTTAAAAAAGACTGCAAATTGATGCAAAATGCGCCAAAAAAGTTGAAAAAATACTAAAAATAGATGCAAAACACCCCAAAAAGCTGAAAAACAACAAAACATTCATGTAAACCACCACAAAAAGTAGAAAAATTATATTCAAAACACCCCTAAATGATGAAAAACGACTAAAAATAGAAGGCAAACAGTGTAAGAAAATGCAAGTGGACTTAATTATATACAAAATCAACACAAAAAGAAAAAAAAAGCCTGCAAATTGATGCAAAAAGCGCCAAAATAGTTGAAAAAATACTAAAAATAGATGCAAAACACCCCAAAAAGCTGAAAAACAACAAAACATTCATGTAAACCACCACAAAAAGTAGAAAAAATACTATAATTGGATTCAAAACACCCCTAAATGATGAAAAACGACTAAAAATAGAAGGAAAACACCATAAGAAGATGCAAAGTCGACTTAAATAGATACAAAACCAACACAAAAAGTTACAAATTGAAGTAAAATAACCCAAAAAAGTTGAAAAACTACTAAAAATATATGCAAAACACCACTAAATTGTGAAAAACGGCATAAAATAGAAGCAAAACGACATAAGAAGATGCAAAGTGGACTTTAAATAGATACAAAACCAACACAAAAAGGTGAAAAACAACAAAATAAAATAAAAACAACAAAATAAATGACATAAAAATGATAAAATAATTAATTATAATAATAATACTCAAGGACAAACAAAGAAGACAACTGAATAAAAATACAAAATTAAATTACAAATACCAATAATTACAATAATAATAATAATAATACGAGCAAATATAATAGTCATAATAATAATAATAATAATAATAAATAATGTAATCTTTTTTCAGTTTATCATATTGCATCACAATAATTATTATAATCATATAATAGATATTGTAATAGAATATATATAATAACAGATATATTTAAAGGAAAAATAAACTAATAATTACAATAATAATAATAAGAGCAAATATAATAGTCATAATAATAATAATAATAATAATAATAAACGATGTAATCTTTTTTCAGTTTATCATATTGCATCACAATAATTATTATAATCATATAATAGATATTGTAATAGAATATATATAATAACAGATATATTTAAAGGAAAAATAAACTAATAATTACAATAATAATAATAATAATAAGAGCAAATATAATAGTCATAATAATAATAAATAATAATAAATAATAAATAATAATAATAAAATAATAATAATAATAATAATAATAATAATAATAATAAATAATATAATCTTTTTTCAGTTTATCATATTGCATCACAATAATTATTATAATCATATGTTCTTAAATATATTATAATAATATAATATAATAAAATATTATATATTATAATAATAGATATTGTAATAGAATATATATAATAACAGAATTATTTAAAGGAAAAATAAACAGGGAGAGAGAAAAACAAACTCTGGATTTACAAACTCAGAATGACTTTAACTCTCTCTCTCTTTTTGTCCAAAGACGAACAAGAACTAAACAGGAAGTGAGGGTCGTCAGTGGCAACAAGCAGACAGGAAAAATGGGAATGCGTCCGAGTCCCACCCGTCCCAGCCGGGCGTTCCCGGGACATTCCAGGAATTCCCAAAGAAAGAAAGACAGACAGACAGAAAGATCTCCAAGAACAGTAGAGATACAGAAGGTTTACCTCTGAGCTGCTGCTGCTGCTGGAGGGACCACATGGGCCTGCTGAGACACACACACACACACACACACACACACACACACACACACACACACACACAGTTTACAAATCCATCCTTCACCATCTGGGCCTCTAATCTGTGTGTGTGTATGTTGGGCAAACAGTTGGGTTTTGGTCCAATTTCCTGCCTGCATCATCAAGTTGTCATTATAGTGTGTGTGTGTGTGTGTGTGTGTGTGTGTGTTCTTGTACTTCCCACATAGTGAGGACCGGAACACGTTTTTAACCAACAGAGTGAGGACATTTTTGCAAAGTGAGGACATTTCGGCCGGTCCTCACTTCTTTAAAGGCTTTTTTTTGAGATTTCAGACTTTGTTTTAAGGGTTAAAGGTTACATGATAATGATAATTAACTGAAACTGTATTGTGTGGTTACAAAACTAACTAAAATTTTGTGTCTTTTTTTTGTCATTTTGTGTCTTTTTTGGTCATTTTATGGTCATTTTGTGTCTTTTTTTGGTCATTTTGTGTCTTTTTTTAGCCATTTTGTGTCTTTTTGTGTCTTTTTTGTCATTTTGTGTCTTTTTTTGGTCATTTTGTGTCTTTTTTGTCATTTTGTGTCTTTTGTTTTGGTCTAATTTCCTGCCTGCATCATCAAGTTGTCATTATAGTGTGTGTGTGTGTGTGTGTGTGTGTGTGTGTGTGTACTTGTTCTTCCTACATAGTGAGGACCAGAACACGTTTTTAACCAACAGAGTGAGGACATTTTTGCAAAGTGAGGACATTTCGGCCGGTCCTCACTTCTTTAAAGGCTTTTTTGAGATTTCAGACTTTGTTTTAAGGGTTAAAGGTTACATGATAATGATAACTAACTGAAACTGTATTGTGTGGTTACAAAACTAACTAAAATTATAGTGAAAATGTCCTTTGTTTTCATTTTTGTCAACTTTTTTCATACATAATGAAGATGGATCAGACAAAGGAAATAAAGGCAAAATTTACTGTGACCTCTTTTAATCTCCCACCCAACAAATACCCCATTACAAAACACTACAACTAATAAAAACTAAACTAAAACTAAAGCATTTCAAAAAAATAAATACTAAACTAAAACAAACAAACTCACTCGAAAACTCATTAGAACTAACTGAATTTGAAAACAAAAAAATCACAACGAAATTAAAACTAAAACTAATGAAAAATCCAAAACTATTATAACCTTAGCAGGGAATCCACTGTTCCAATGAGGGTCCTCACAAAGATAGAAGTACAAGAATGTGTGTGTGTGTGTGTGTGTCTGACTGGAAAGCTGAGACTCTTGTGGATTCAATGAGCCCAATTTTCTTCATGTGTGATGATATTCGTCCAAAACGGGGACTCGTGAGCTCAATATATCCAAATGAAAATTGGGTTCTATGCATACGCATGAGTCTCCTCTTTACAGACATGCCCACTTTATGCAAATGACGTGCAGTTTGGGGCAGAAACCACACAGTGTTTCTCATGCATTAAATGGGTTATTTTCACCTATTTTATGTGAATCTTTGTGCATCCTGGGGTCCCTAAACAGTCTGTGAGCTGCATAAATCGGGTCTGACTGGAAAGCTGAGACTCTTGTGGATTCAATAAGCCCAATTTTCTTTATGTGTGATGATATTAGTCAGTGAAACTTGAGCTAAATGTGTAAAATGAGCTGCTGTGATCTTTAGGATAGTCATAGCATGTAATTTTTTTGCTTAAAACTGCATGTTATCAGCATAAATTGGGCATGTCTGTAAAGAGGAGACTCTTAGGTACTCATAGAACCCATTTTTATTCAGATATCTTGAGGTCAAAGGTCAATGGACACCTATAAAAATGGTCATGTCAGTTTCAGCGTTGCTAATATTCAGCCTAATTTTAGAGCCTTTTTTGACCCTCGCCCAGGTTGGTACCAGTGGTGGAAGAAGTATTCAGATCCCTTACTTAAGTAAAAGTACTAATACAACACTAGGAAATTACTCCACTACAAGTAAAAGTCCTGCATTCAAAACTTACTGAAGTAAAAGTACAAAAGTATCAGCATCAAAGTGTACTTAAAGTAACAAAAGTAAAAGTACTTGTTGTGCCGAATGAACCCACTCAGATTGTTTTATATATTCTAAATATCTTATTACATTATTTGTATTGATGATTTTATGTAAGCAGGGTTTTAATTTTGTAAAGATATGGCTCATTTAAGTACTTAATATTAAATTAATTAATATTAAGTAGTGTTAAATTAATATTTAGTAGTGATAATCAAGACTGATGTGAAAGTGAAAGTTTCAGGGCATCACAGCAACTTTTTTAGATTGAGACAAGAATTAAAACAAGATATAAAAACGAGGTCAGCAGACAAGTGTGTGTGTGTGTGTGTGTGTGTGTGTGTGTGTGTGTGTGTGTGTGTGTTCTTGTTCTTCCTACATAGTGAGGACCGGAACACGTTTTTAACCAACAGAGTGAGGACATTTTTGCAAAGTGAGGACATTTCGGCCGGTCCTCACTTCTTTAAAGGCTTTTTTTAGATTTCAGATTTTGTTTTAAGGGTTAAAGGTTACATGATAATGATAATTAACTGAAACTGTATTGTGTGGTTACAAAACTAACTAAATTATAGTGAAAATGTCCTTCGTTTTCGTCTTTGTCAACTTTTTTCATACATAATGAAGATGGATCAGACAAAGGAAATAAAGGCAAAATTTACTGTGACCTCTTTTTATCTCCCACCCAACAAATTTAGCTAAAACTAAAGCATTAAAAAAAAAAATACTAAACTAAAACTAGTAAACTCACACTAAAAACTCATTAAAACTAACGGAAATTTAAAACAAAAATTCACAACAAAATTAAAACTAAAACTAATGAAAAATGCCAAACTATTATAACCTTGCAAGGGAATTCACTGTTCCAATGAGGGGTCCTCACAAAGATAGAAGTACAAGAATGTGTGTGTGTGTGTGTGTGTGTGTGTGTGTGTGTGTGTGTGTGTGTGTGTGTGTGTGTGTGTGTGTGAGAAGTAATCTGAGATGAGACAGTGATGTTTAATCCCAAACCACCACTGTGTGTGTGTGTGTGTGTGTGTGTGTGTGTGTGTGCCTTAAACTCAGACAGTCACATGCCATCACACACACACAAACCAGGGATTAAACACACACACACACACACACACACACGCACACACACACACGCTGACCTGAAGGGTTCAGATTCAAATTTTCTGACCTGCTTTTATTTTTTAATTCACATTTTCAGGCTGATGGAGTTTTAAATTAATTATAATTATGGTGATGATGTTTTAGCCACCGGACGCTCTGTGAGCTGAATCTATCAACTCAAGAAAAAAACAAATATATAAATATATATATAAATATATCTGGTGTCAGAGAACAAACAGTGTAATCTGCTGAGAGCGACCACAGCTGTTTGTTTCTCACAGAAAAACTTCAATGTCTCATAAACAAGCTCTCCTTTAAAAACTGCAAAACAAGTGACTGTTTAGTGTCGATTTAATATCAGCAAAAGGTGAAAACATCTCAATATGAGGTCTTTAAAATGTTTGTTTTGGCTAAAAAAAACCTGCAAATATTCACATTATTCATTATTCATAGTAATAGTGAATTTGTTGTGCATTTTTTGCATTTAGAAAAATTTAATTTGACAGAGAGCCTGTCATGAAAACTTATTTTAAAGAACATATATTGTACGAAAACAATGCTTAGAAATTGAATCAGATATTTACTTACTTATTTATGCATTTATTTATTCATTTGTTTATTTATTTATTTTATATGGATATTCAGCAGTTGAGTCATGCTTAACAGTTATGTTGTTTTAATTAGCTTTTTATTTTATTTGAATGATACTAATACTGGACATACACTGATATATATTTCGCTTTTTATGTTATTTTATGTATTTATTTATTATTTAAGTGGTAAAAAATAGCTGATACTGAACATACACTGATATTTATTTAAGTTTTTTTTGTATTTATATTTATCTTGTGGTAAGAACTTCACTGTTACTTAAAATACACTGATATTTATTTGCTATATATTTTATTTTACTTTTATTTATTTATCATTTTAATGGTTTAAAAAAACATTGATGCTGTATATAACGGAGTGAAGTTAGTTTTAATATATTCTTTATTTATGTAAGGTGTGTGTGAGCGAGTGACCATGCATGCTACACACACACACACACACACACACACACACCTTACAGGTGTAACAGCATGACTCAGCAGAACTCACACACACCTGAAAAGTCAACAGGATGAAACTGAAGAGGATCCAAATATTATAACTGCACACATCACATGTTTATATAAAAGATGTCTGCTGTTTGTTCTACTTTGGTATTTATTTTTTTTAATTTTCTGATCCAGTTAAAATGTTTTTTTTTCTTTTGTGCTTTACTGAAGTTATATTATATTACATTTTTATTTGCAGTATTTTATTCAGTATTTCATCTTTGATTATTTATTTATTTATTTATTTATTTATTTATTTATTTATTTATTTATTTATTCATTCATTCATTCATTCATTCATTCATTCATTCATTCATTCATTTATTCATTTATTAATTAATTAATTAATTTATTTATTTATTCATTTATTTATTTCCCTTTATATTTTCTTTAAATCATCTCTTATTTTGGATTTCTTTATTGGGTTACTTATTGTGAAATATTTTGTGTTTTGTAGTGTAATTTGCTTTTTTTTAATATATATATATATTTATATTACACAAAAAAATGATATTTGAAATGATTCATGAAATGTTAAAAAATAAATAAAATAAAATATATGATCCATTAGAAATTAATAAAAAAACAAACAGTAAAAGGTAAATATTAAAGGACATATAACATATAATTAAATAAACGATTATAATAAAAATCCAACCAAAAAAAAAACAGTCAATAGTAAATATAAAAAATAAATAGAATATGCAATAAATGAAAATATGAAAAAAATATATAAGGAGCAATAAAATCAATAATAGCAACTTTATTTATACTGCACTTTTAGTGCCTAACCATATATATATTTTAAAATATATAAAAATGTAATAAATATATAAACAATAAATATATGTAAACCATTAAAAGGATAAGATATGTTGGAAATAAAATTACGACCTTGCATTGACAAAAGTAAATATTAAAAATTGTTATAATAATAATTTATTATGCCTTATTATTATATTGAATAATTATATAAATTAATTTGTCCCGAATCCACAAACTCCAGCAGTATTTATAAAATATATATAAATACATTTAATTTTGTTCCAACACTTTAGCTGCCACAAAAATCAATAAATTATAATTTTATTAATTTTAATCCACTCATATAATATATATTATTCTTGTGCGTATTTTAATGCGAATATTTTTAATTGGATAACATTTTCAATGCAGGACTTTTTCCTGTGAGTGTGGTTTTACTACTTTAATTTAGGGGGGAAAAAATGTCAGCACTTATTTGTTATTTATAAATAATAAACCATTATATTTCTGTTTATTTTCCAGGTTGAAGCTCACCTGCAGAGAGTTGACAGACGGCGGGACACAGATGGAGGAATGTGAGTCTTTCTAACTTCTTTTTCCAAAACAAAAACAAAATAAAAGTAGATTTAAAGTCCGTTAGAATCCAGAAAACGTTGATAAATCCCGAGTTTTGCTGTTTAAAGCGGCTGTTTGTCTCGTTTCTGACGCTGCTGCGGCTCTCTGAGCTTTAAGCCGCTCAGCTGTCAATCACTCTGCTGGCTGTGACGTCACATATAAGACCACGCCCACTGAGACAGGAAGCCACGCCCCCCCAGAGGGAGAGAGAGGGTTTACACTGCATTTTATTTTATAGTTATAAACACATAAAAATAAATAGAAAAATAAATAAATACATAATAATAATAATAATAATAATAATAATTTAAAAAATTGAATAAGAGGAAGATAAGACACAAACAGACATAAAGGGACAACATAAGAGGTTTAAAAAAAGTTTAAGTTTAAAAATCTAACAAAAATCGTTAAAAGTATTTTTTCCAATAAAGAAAAAATGTAAAAATGTAAAATTAAATTAAAGTGTCTTTTATGAAAAACGAGTGAAAAAGTACAAGTACAAAATAAATGAAACACCAAAGTTATAGTCAAAAAATACAAAAACAAAACAAATAAATGAATGAAGATAAACATATAAAAGAAAATTATAAAATAAAAATAAATAGAAAAATAAATAAATACATAATAATAATAATAATAATAATAATAATAATAATAATAATAATTTAAAAAATTGAATAAGAGGAAGATTGCATTAAATATTGATTGAAATTTTATAGTTATAAACACACTTTAACACACTTTATACCGTGTTTTTACACTCTGGTTGTACATATTTGTATACTGTATGATATTTTTTTTTATATTTCACAAACTCACAGGGTTGATTTTAAGTACAAACAACATTTACATCCATATAATATGTGCACACATTCGTAGAATATTACAGTGTTATAAATAAATAAGTAAATAGAAATGGCTTAAAAAACAAATTACAAAAATAAAGAACAAAAATAATAATTATAATAAAAGTCTCAATGACTCGGTTTTAAAAAAGTTATTTTTATATTTTTTAAGCAATAAATAAATACATTAATTAATTATTTTACAAACATATAGATGGTTTTATAACAACAAATAAATAGAATAATAAAGGAAGAAATGCACAAAGACAACATAACATTATGAATTAAAGATTATTTTGAAAATAAATAAATCAGTAAATCAATAAGAAGTGAATAAATAAATGGTTTTACAAAATATTCGCGAAAACCGCGATTCGCGCCGCCGGCAAAAATTTGCGTCTATTCGCGTGTTTGCATTGACTTTGTATGTAATCTTGTCGCGCGAAATATTCGCTACGCGTCCGGTCTGAACGCACCGTTAAAACAAAATCTCAAATCTCAAAAAAGCCTTTAAAGAAGTGAGGACCGGCTGAAATGTCCTCACTTTGCAAAAATGTCCTCACTCTGTTGGTTAAAAACGTGTTCTGGTCCTCACTATGTAGGAAGAACAAGAACACACACACACACACACACACACACACACACACACACACACACACACACACATGGCGATGCTGTTAATGAGGCTCCATTAATCACCGTGGAAATGCAGGTTAACTGGTGTTGCAGGACAGCAGGAGCCGTTAATCTGCCGTTACACACACACACACACACACACACACACACACACACACACACACCTGGATCCCAGCCAACATCATCTTCATCATCTGGTTTAAAACATGACCTCATTTAAAGCAAATCAAATTAATTTCATTAGTAAAATTAAATAAAGTAGGCTGCATGGGTTAAAGAAACCATCATTTTTAGATAAAAGTATTTTTACTGTAATAAATAATTAATAATAATAATTTTGTTTAAAAAGTACATATTTTGTGTAAAGTAACATTAAAAGTGATTTCTTTGTATTCGTAGCTCCCTGGTTTGGAATAAAAAGTATTGTTTGGTGATAATGATAACTGGTAGTTGAATAAAAAGATATAAACAAATGTTGCTTATAGGTTAATGTGGAATAAAAGTATCTTTAATTGTTATTTCACTCTGTGGACATTAAAATATTTAAGATAAGATATTTAAGAATATTGTTTAGATTGATAGACTTTTGTTTGTGATTTTGTATTTATCAAACCTGTTCCAATAATAATGTTATTTTGAACTCCATCTTTTCTGTCTGAATACTGGCGGCGGTGCTGCCCTCTGGTGGCCATTTGTTGGAACTGCATCTTAATTATTTCAACAGATTTGAACCCTCCTCTAATGTTGCGGGTCAAATTAACTCATTTCAAAGTTTAAAAATCTTTCAAAATTATTTTTATTGGATTTTTGCTTGGATGCATAATTATATCAGCTGTTCATCAGTTTATCCAAAACATCCATAGTCAAAAAATAAATGAAAACACCAAAGTTATAGTCAAAAAATACAAAAACAAATAAATGAATGAAGATAAACATATAAAAGAAAATTATAAAATAAAAATAAATAGAAAAATAAATAAATACATAATAATAATAATAATAATAATAATAATAATAATAATAATAATAATACAAAAATACAAAAACAAAACAAACAGAAAAAAAAACAAAACAAATAAATGAATGAAGATAAACATATAAAAGAAAATTATAAAATAAAAATAAATAGAAAAATAAATAAATACATCATAATAATAATAATAATAATAATAAAAAATTTAAAAAAGTTTAAGTTTAAAAATCTAACAAAAATCGTTAAAAGTATTTTTTCCAAAAAAGAAAAAATGTAAAAATGTAAAATTAAATTAAAGTGTCTTTTATGAAAAACGAGTGAATTCTCCTCATTGAACCTGATCTGTGAGAAGGAACAAACACCATTGCATTAAATGTTGATTGAAATAGTTAGTAATGGAGTTAATGATGAAAAATAAACAATGTTTATTGAGTTTTTTTTTGTTTCTGACACACTTTTGGATAATTAAACGAACATTCTTGCTGTTCCCGAGAAACAAACACAACAGGAGGGTTAATAGATTTATTTATTTTTTGCTTCATGTGGTAACATAAATCACTGCTTTTTGCCAAGGCTGAAATACAAGAAAATAACACAAATAAGATTAAAGAAAATAATCATAATGATAATAACAATAATAACAATAACGATTATTATAACAATAATAATTATAACAAATTTGAGTACTCCAAGTCTGATTTATGGATAAAAGTAGGCCACTTTTTCTCAAGTAGAGCTTTGATTGCACTGTAACAATTGGGTTAAATTACTTAAGTCTGCAAGTTATTCAACATAACTTAGAATGTGTAATAATCTACTGAAGGTAGAGACCCAAAGTTTGGGAATCATTACTGTTAGTGACCAGCTGAGCTGGTTGTTTATGCACCATTCATGTTCCAGGGTTGTTGTGTTTTGGTCTCTTTCTTTGGGTTATGTTTTATTCATGTTCCTGGTCTCACCACATACCCTGGAGTGTGGATAAATAGGGTTAATTGCCACACACCTGTGATCGCCACTTTCACCTGGGCTGCCACACAAAGAGCAGGTCAGGTAGAGCAGAGACGCTGAATGCAGTTTGGTTGGTGGACCTGTTAACATTCATTTGGAGGAAAGTTTGCACCCTTGGTAGGCGAAGCGAGGTATATGGCATTGAAACAATAGTGGCATGTGTTTTGTTTGGTTTCATATTTTATGTTATATTCATTTATTGTCATATATTTGTTTGGTTTAATATATTATGTGTGATATTGGAGTTTTATGGTTAACTGTGGGTATAGTGTGGGTTTTAAAGAAAACATAAACTATCTAATGAAGTAAAATGTGTGAACTTTTAATATGTGCAAATATTGATATTTTGTTATGTGTTTTAGTTTCACGGTGCTCGGCGATGGAATAAAATTTTGTACCAGTTGAACTCTACGATGTCTCATTGATGCCAAGGGCTGTAACACCCCACAGTGATGAAGGTCCAGACTCCAGCTGGATTTTTACACTTAAACACCTCAGAGTGAACATCTGCTGCTGGTCTGGACCCGCTAACATCTGTTTACATTCCTAATGGTTCCACCTGATACCATATCCAACACTGAGTCTCTCTCTCTCTCTCTCTCTCTCTCTCTCTCTCTCTCTCCCTCTCTCTCTCTCTCTCTCTCTCTCTCTCTCTCTCTCTCTCTCTCTCCTCTCTCCTCTCTCTCTCTCTCTCTCTCTCTCTCTCTCTCTCTCTCTCTCTCTCTCTCTCTCTCTCTCTCTCTCTCTCTCTCTTTCTTGTGTTTGTCATATAATGTTATTTCAGCTGTTTTATTTCCATGTCAGTTCACCTTTATTGTCCATAAAGGAAGTTCTTTAGCACAATGACAGCCTATGTATGCTATGAACTTCCTTTTTTACTCATTTGCATATTTGAAGCCAGGTGCTACAGGTAGCTGTGTGTTTCAGTCCGACACTTTCAGTTCAGGCTCAAATATCTCAGTAATGGATATTACTGTCTACATAAGAGTGACATGAGCGTAACATTAATGCTCATGATACTTGTCATGTCATGTTTCTGACAGGCTTGTGTGACTCTTATGTAGACACCTTCAAAATAAAGTGTTACCATATCTTGCTTAAGTCACAAAGGCATGTTCAAAAAAGTCATTTATTTCTCTTAAGTTACATAATTTACACACAGTGTTATTACTATGCCAATAGCCATCCTTTGTTACATCCTTTTTGAGTGAAATGGTCAATAAATGTCATATGTTACACTTTTTAGTGAAGTTTTTTGTGTTTCCTGCAAAACTTGAAAAAAAATGTATTAGGCGATTATTTTAACAGGGTGACGAATTGTTTTGTTAGCTGATATGACATCAGTAATTCTCAAATATGTGTTTTTATTTTTAAGGTATATTCAGATCATGAAAACTTTCCAAAGCACTTTAAGACTTATTTTAAATTTAATTCTCAGATTCACTCTTATTCAACAAGTCAATCTTTAGATCTTCATCCTCCAAGATTTCTAACATGCAGACGTCAATTTATTGTTCAATTTAGGGAATAAATGATGGATAAATACCTTTTCCCATCTGGCAAAGGACTCCATCTCTGTAAAATGCTTCAAAAGATGTCTGAAAGCTCATTTAACTGCTGTTTTAAAATTCTAATTCACACACAAATACACTTTTTTAACATGTTCATTTTTGTTTTTGTTATTGTCATTATAACTTGTTGATGTTATACATGTGTTTTTTCTATTATCAGTTTATTTCTTTCTAATAACTATGAAATTTTAGGTGGAGGCTTTAAATAAATAAGCCCATCTGGGTTTTCTGCCTCCCCCTGCACTTTACATCAGATAGATAGATAGATAGATGGATGGACGGACGGACGGATGGACGGACAGACAGACAGACAGACAGATAGATAGATAGATTACTTTATTCATCCCCGAAGGGAAATTCGGTTGTCACAGCAGTCCGGTATTCAAGTACAATAAAATACAATAGAATAAAATAAAATACTGAGGTAGCATAAATAAAAACAACAATAGAAAAAAACACAGAATAGAACAAGAACACTTAAGAAGTTAAAAAAGAACATCAGTTGGTAGGATGGTTGGCAGATGATGGTAATAATAATTAAACTGGTGATATGACATGATGGCAACAATGCTATAGTGACTAGACGGTATATAATAATAATAATAATAGTACAGTATATAATATATATAATATAATATGTAATAATAGATAACAATATAAAAATAAAATGAAAAATATAAATAAAGTAATAAGTAAAATAATATGATATATAATAATACTACTACTAATAATAATAATAATAATAATAATAATATATAAATGAGGCCGGTATAATAATAATAATAATAGTAGTATATTACAGTATATAGTAATAATTATATGTTATCTTTATCATTTTATGTAATTCTAACTGTGCAAATGAATAAATAAATAAAAAACAAGTAATTGTTTTGATGGCTAATACGCTAATTGTTTTGTCAGCTGATAAGTTAATTGTTTTGATCGCCATATTTGTTTTTTTCAGTTGGTGACGTCAGGCAGCCGGAGCGCGTGCGGGTTATCTTTATCATTTTATGTAATTCTAACTGTGCAAATAAAATAAATAAATAAAAAATAAAAAATTGTTTTGATGGCTAATACGCTAATTGTTTTGTTAGCTGATAAGTTAATTGTTTATCTTTATTATATCATTTTATGTAATTCTAACTGTGCAAATGAATAAATAAATAAAAAATAAATAATTGTTTTGATGGCTAATACGCTAATTGTTTTTGTTAGCTGATATGCTAATTGTTTTGTTAGCTGATAAGTTAATTGTTTATCTTTATCATATCATTTTATGTAATTCAAAATAAAATAAATAAATAAATAAAAAAAATAAAAATAAAAAAAATAATAATAATAATTGTTTTGATGGCTAATACGCTAATTGTTTTTGTTAGCTGATATGCTAATTGTTTTGTTAGCTGATAAGTTAATTGTTTATCTTTATTATATCATTTTATGTAATTCAAAATAAAATAAAAATAAATAAATAAATAAATAAATAAATAAAAAAAATAATAATAATAATAATTGTTTTGATGGCTAATAGGCTAATTGTTTTGTCAGCTGATACGCTAATTGTTTTGTTAGCTGATAAATTAATTGTTTATCTTTATTATATCATTTTATGTAATTCAAAATAAAATAAAATAAAATAAATAAATAAAAAATAAAATAAAATAAATAAATAAAAAATAAATAATTGTTTTCATGGCTAATACGCTAATTGTTTTGTCAGCTGATACGCTAATTGTTTATCTTTATTATATCATTTTATGTAATTCTAACTGTGCAAATAAAATAAATAAATAAAAAATAAATAATTGTTTTGATGGCTAATATGTTAATTGTTTTGTTAGCTGATAAGTTAATTGTTTATCTTTATTATATCATTTTATGTAATTCTCACTGTGCAAATGAATAAATAAATAAAAAATAAAAAATTGTTTTGATGGCTAATACGTTAATTGTTTTGTTAGCTGATAAGTTAATTGTTTATCTTTATTATATCATTTTATGTAATTCTCACTGTGCAAATGAATAAATAAATAAAAAAGAAATAATTGTTTTGATGGCTATACGCTAATTGTTTTCTTAGCTGATATGCTAATTGTTTTGTCAGCTGATAAGTTAATTGTTTTGATCGCCATATTTGTTTTTTCAGTTGGTGACGTCACGCAGCCGAGCGCGTGCGGCTCCATAATCTTGAGCTCGCGCCCGGAGCAGCCAGCCGGGGGAGAAACTCTTCAGCCGAAACCAACAAAACCAACAAGGAGCCGCTTTGTTTCACACAACAGGGACTCTAACCGGTCCGACGGGCCCGGGACCCGGTCCACACGGAGCCGGAGAGCCTCACCGACCCCCCGGGAGCCGCTCCGGCCTGAAAGTTGTCCGTGTTCGGGTGAACTTGTCCCGGCTTGTTGTTGTTGTTGATGTTAGCGACTAAAAAACAACAACAACAGGAGGAGGAGTAATGCTGGAGCTGTCTCCGCTGTGACCAGCTCCATTTTATCTCCACACAAGAGACGGAAAGTGAAGAGAAAGAAGGAGAGAAAGAGGGAGAAAAAGGAGGAGAAATGGCCGAAGCTCGGTCCGAGGAGGAGGAGGAGAACATGAGGAGAGACTCCCGGGAACAAGTGGTCCGACGGCAGCCCAACGGCTCCGGAGGTAAAATATTCACTTATTCCACCTGTTTTCAACCGTTTACACCTGATATAGATCCGATTTATTGATACCTGGGGGATCAATGGGTTGTCACGAGCTGAAACTGGAAATATAAACTATAATCTGACTATAGATCAGGTCAGATAACAGCAAAAACGTCCTTCATATCTCTTCTTCGTGGGCTTTTAGTGAGTTTAAAGCCACTTCTTCTTCTGTGGTTTTTGTAGTATAGCTGTAAAATCTCTCATATGACTTATATAAATGTTTGTACTAAAGTTATTCTGTAAAGGCTGAACTAAAAAATAAATAAAATAAAAAACCCTCACTAAACACCTACAATATATATAATCCATATATGTTTATTCTTTTGCAGTATTTTTCTAGTACTTTTGCAAATTTTAAGGTACTTTTACCTCCTCAGTTCTCCTCCAGGCTCCTACATTTTTGTAGTACTTTAGTTGAGTTTTAAGCCACTTCTACCTCCTCAGTTCTCCTCCAGGCTCTTCTATTTCTGTTATATTTGTAGTATAATTGTAAAATATGTCATAGGATTGATACAGCTATTCATAGACACCAATATATGAAGTTATCATAAGCTTTGTTTGGAAATACAAAACCCCTAAACCGACACAATAAATGGTCAGATATCAGCACATTTTTCATAAGAGAAAGGTCACAAAACTCTGTCACTATATAGTACATATATGTTTATTCTTTTGCAGTATTTTTCTAGTACTTTTGGCAAGTTTCAGGGTACTTTTACCTCCTCAGTTCTCCTCCAGGCTCGCAAAACTCCTACATTATATGTTTTATATCCTTTTGCAGTATTTTTGTTGTACTTTTTGGTGAGTTTAAAGCCACTTCTACCTCCTCAGTTCTCCTCAGGTTCTTCCATTTCTGTGATATTTGTAGTATAATTGTAAAATATGTCATAGGACTGATGCAGCTATTCATAGAAACCAAAACGTACTGGTTTAACATGCAAAATATGAAGTTATCACAAGCTTTGACTGGCAATACAAAACCCCTAAACCGACATAATAAATGGTCAGATATCAGCACAATTTTCATAAGAGAAAGGTCACAAAACTCTGTCACTATATAGTTCATATCTGTTTATTCTTTTGCAGTATTTTTCGAGTACTTTTGGCAAGTTTTAGGGTACTTTTACCTCCTCAGTTCTCCTCCAGGCTCTTCCATTTCTGTGATTTTTGTAGTATAGCTGTAAAATCTCTCATAGGACTTATATAAATGTTTGTACAAAAGTAATTCTGTAAAGGCTGGACTAAAATACCAAAATGTATTTTTTTGCAGTATTTTTGTAGTACTTTTGTTGAGTTTTAAAGCCACTTCTACCTCCTCAGTTCTCCTCCAGGCTCCTACATTTCTGTTATATTTGTAGTATAATTGTAAAATATGTCATAGGACTGATACAGCTGTTCATAGACACCAAAATATGAAGTTATCATAAGCTTTGTCTTACAATAAATGGTCAGATATCAGCTCATTTTTCATAAGAGAAAGGTCACAAAACTCTGTCACTATATAGTTCATATCTGTTTATTCTTTTGCAGTATTTTTCTAGTACTTTTGGCAAGTTTTAAGGTAATTTTGCCTCCTCAGGCCCTTCCATTTCTGTGGTTTTTGTAGTATAGCTGTAAAATCTCTCATAGGACTTATATAAATGTTTGTACAAAAGTTATTCTGTAAAGGCTGGACTAAAATACAAAAATGTAT